>NC_091704.1:23651363-23954393 GCF_041296265.1 Equus caballus
CATTCAAGAAAAAACTATTAGCAAACTGGAAACTTTCTTAAAACCTGATAAAGGGTATCTACCTAAAACACTGAGCAACAATTTACTCAATATTAAGTACTAAAAGCATTCCTCGGGCCAGCCTGGTGGTGTAGTGGTTGAGTTCGCCTGCTGTGCTTTGGCAACCCCGGGTGTGTGGGTTTGGATCTCGGGCACAGACCTATACATTGCTCATCAAGCCATGCTGTGGTGGCATCCCACATGCAAAATAGAGGATGATTGGCACAGATGTTAGCTCAGGGAAAATCTTCCTCATCAAAAAAAAAAAAGTATTCCTTTTAAAATCAGAGATACTGCTATCACTTTTTCTATTCAAAATCAAACAGAAGTCCTAGCTCAGAAAGTACACCAAGAAAAAAGAGAAAAAAGTATATGTATTAGATTGAAAGATATAAAACTGTCTTTATAGATAAGACAGATATTATTGTCTTCATTGAAAGCCCCCCAAACTCTTAAATAATTAGACGTAAGATAATTTACTAAAGTTGCAAAATGTGAGATCAATATCTCACAATTACATTTCTGTACAACATCAGGGAATAGTTTTAAAGACCCAGCATCACTGTATAATAAATATTCAGAAAAGTACTATTATTTGAAGAGAGATAGGCATGAACTCTCTATAACACAACATAAGAGGTAGATTCTAGATAAAGACCCAAATGAGAAAGGTAAAACTATACAGTTAATATAAAAAAAAATCTAAGAGGAAATTCTTGCAACCTGGGAATGGGAAAGAACTTATTAAACAAAACTTCAAAGCACAATGATAAGGCAAAAATAAGGTGTGTTTAATTACATCAAAGTTAAAAATTTCTTTCAATGAAGGATACCATGGGCAAACAACATATAGATGATAAAATGGTATAAGAAATTCATAATGTCTAAAGCTGACAGGGGATATCTAGAATATACAAAAAATTCTGGGAAATGAATAAGGGCAGAAAGCCCCTTAGAAAAATGAGGAAAGCTGTTACAAAAGAGGCTCCAAAAGACTAACAAGCATTTGAAGGGATCACAAACTATTAGAGATCAGATATGAAAATTAAAACAATAACAAGGATTCCTAATTCCCATTTTCTGCCAATACTTGTCATTTTTCATACTTATAAGTTTTCCCAACCCTCATTCACTGTTAATAGGTATCTGTCCTGGTTATTTGGGAGAACTGTTGGCACTATTCAGTCAAGTTAAGTATACTCATATTCTGTGACCCAGATATTCTGCTCCTGAGTTTATACGTCAAATAAATATTCACATGGTCCATACTAGGATATTCATTAGTGTTACCTGTAGTGGCAGGGAGCTGGAGGTATTCTGGATTCCAGTCAATGAATAGATAGATAAATGTAGTAGATGCACACCTTAGTAGGGCATTAACTAGAACTCACAGAATAGAGGTACACATAGCCACCTGAATGGATCTAAAAGCCTAGTGCTAGGTGAAAAAGATAAGAAAGAGTGTAATGTATAACAAGACCATTTCCATAAATTAAAAATATATGCACAGAAAACAACAATACACTTTATATAAGAATACAAACAAAAAGATACATATTAAATAAACCCACCATAATGGAAAGTAGAATATGGGGATAAAAGGAAATGAATGTGCTGACTAGTGATGATGATATGCCATAAATTAAGAAGTAGAACTGGCACAATTCTCTGCACTTAAGGTTCAGAAAACAAGAAAAGAGGACAACAACATAGCAAGTACATAGTAATAAATCTAACCAAAAGATGTATAAGACATTTGTAAAGAAAATGATAAAATTTCATTATAAGACAATAAAGATTTAGAAGATCTACATAAAAAAAGAGATTAACCAGTTAGTGGATAGGGAAAGTTATTACTATAAAATGTCGATTCTCCCCAAACTGACTCATACATTGAATAGGACGTCCCTTCTTCAGTCCAATGTAGCTTTTCATGGAACTTGACAAGATGATTCTAAAATTCAAAGAGTACCAAAAAAAAAAAAAAAAAAAACCCAATAGCCAAGACACTCTTGCAGTAAAACAAGTTTGAAGGGGGAGAACAAGACTTATTATAAACCTTGAGTAATTAAGACAGTATGGTATTGGCACAGAATTAGACAAAGAGACCAATGGAACAAAATAAAGACCTCAGAAATAGATCAACACTCATGGAAATTTAAAAGATGACAGATTAGCACTGTGGATCAGTGGGGAAATGATGAATTATTTTCAATAAATGGTAGTTGGAAAAAATTAAATAGGAAAAAAGCCAAAAAGTAATTGGATCCCTACCTACAACACAGCAAAAAAAAAAAAAAAAAACCAAAAAACCCCACAAACCCAGAAAACAACAACAACACAAATCAGTTCCATAGATCTTTAAACTACTTGAAAAATACAGAGAAAAACATCTTTATGCTCCTGAGGATAGAGAAGAATTTGTTAAGGCAAATAATACACACTGGAAAGATAATGGAGAAAACAAAGAACTACAGTTCATTAACAGACATCATACAGTAAAAAGACAAACCACAACTGGGAGAAGATAGCTGCCATTCATATAATTAGAAGAAAAAGAAGCCACCAGAACGTATTTTAAAACTCTCAAAAAATCAAGAAGAAAAATACAATCAATAGGAAAATGGACAAAATTCACAAAGGAATTTCAAGGATAAAGAAACTCAATGGCCAACACACATATAAAGCTATGTTCAATCCCCACTAGTAATCAGAGAAATTGAAATTAAAACCCCAATGAGATACCATTTTATACCTATCAGGCTGGCGAAATATAAAGGGCTGAAAATACCAAATGTGGTAGACAAAGCTGGTGATAAATCAGTCCAGTCATTTAGGAAAACGATTTGGTTTAGGTAATCAAGTTAAAGATGTTCTTTTGTTATGAACCTACCTGTTTTCTACTGACATTTATTCTAGAGGAACTCTTATGTTCCAGGAGATATGAAAAAAATGTTTATAGCAGCACTACTTATAATAACAAAAAACTGGATAACTCAATTGTTCATCAACAGGAAAACAAAGAAATCATGCCTTATTTACATAATGGGCTATAGTATAGCAGGAAAAATAAATGAATGTGGCTACACTTACTGAAATGGATGAATCCAAGAAACATAATGCTGAGTGACAAAGCAATTGCACAAGAATGCATACATTGTTACCATGTAAAAGTTCAAAATCAAGCAAAATTAACATATGTATACTCTTACAAAGAAATGAGAAATACAAAATTCAGAGGAAGCAGGAAGCAAAGGGGACATACAGAATGTGCTTCAGTAATACTGGTAACTGAGACATCCGGTTAGTGATTAAAATCCTATGTGCGGTTTTTCAGGCCCGACCACAGGCAATTATAGAGGCTTTACCTCTCAGGCCTCACAGGGGAAACCTGCCCGCCTCCCAGCAGACTTGATGTAGAGCCAGTGCATTACAGTCTCTGAAGGCCTTGCTGTCAAGGTCTCAAGCCCCCTGGCCAGTGATGCTTTTTGACATATTACATCACTAGTCCCCCTAATCCCCCTAGTCCCCTGTATTCCTAGCTCCTTTACCTGAGGCCTTGGGCAGAGAGCTTCTTCAAGTGCCTCTGCTGAGATCTCTTTAGAGGGGTAGAAGGGGGGAAAACCTTGAAGACACTTTCCTCCACTTGAATTAGTATCCAGTACTTCTCTACTCCTAGCCCTTCCCATTTGCCACCCCACCCCCCAAATAAACCCCCCACACTCCTCAGAGCCCATAAAACTGCTGGTGCCTTTTGTTTGGGGCTCCCTCAACAGTGAGAGTCCCCCACATCTGTGCTGATCCACCTGACCCTGGACTTGTGTTCCACTCCACAGGGGAGAATGAAACGGGGCAGTAGGCATTTCCTCTGGTTTTAGTCTCTTGCTAATACCACTGCACCAAGTGATTACAGGCGCAACTCTTTCAGTTTTGGCTGAGCCTGATAGCTCAGCTCAGCTGAGCTCCTGACAGCAATATATTTCTTAAGTTAGGGTGTGTAATAAAGCTACTTTGAACCTCCTCTCTAAAAACTTATAAAAAGTCAAGTTGTATGGAACTTCTATGGGGAGGAAAGATAAGATGAAACAACAAAAAGCAGCTGTTTAAATTATAGCTTCAGTGCCCCAGAATACAAAAAGAAGGAAATTGTGGGGTTATCAGAAAGGTGCTTCATTCTTTTCAAAATTTGAGTGTAAGGTAAAAAGTAGGATACCAAGGAACCTTAAAGCACATAATTCATATTATAAATTTTCTCTTCTTTGGCATGAAATCCTCTAGGTAAGATTGATTTTCTTACATTTGATTTCAAATTATATTTTGGGCTAAATGTGATATATCTTAAATGTATCTATACCAAATCTGTAGATAATGAGTTTCCACAGTTACTAACCACTCTGTAATACGTGCTCACATAATATCCTTAAACTACTTTTTCATTCAAACCTCTGTATAAAGTTATATTTGTCCTTAAACTTTTTGGAAACCTCAGAGATTTCATACATCAATTTATTTTTTGCCTCAACTACATAGGCTCTGTTTCTCTCTCCTTTTGGTCTATGTCACTGCTGTACTGATTTTATCGGTCTTCTTATGTAGAAGTCCCTCTTGTTCTCTGAAAAGCATAGTTCCCCACATCTGAACTTTTCCAACCAGACCCTGTAATAGCATAAAGGGGCAAATACTAAAACTGCATAGTAGTTCATGCTCTGACATATCATGGTTTTATAAAAGATGAAATTATATTTTATGTCCGTACTGTATAATCATTATACAGTAACAAAGTCTTAAAGGTGAAAAAGGTATTAGAGATTGTCATGTCCTTATTTTGATAATTCCTTACATCTATATAGTGTTAATTAGTTATAATTTAGAATGTGCTTTCACATTACCTCATTTGATCCTTACAACAACTATATTAATTAGGTGGGCCAGATATAATTATTCCCATTTTAAAGATCAGAAAACAGAAACAAAAGACGGTTTCTTCATGCATGTGGTCATGCAGCCAGTTGGACTGGATTGCAGAAATTGGTATTCCCAGTCCATTGTACACCACTGAAACACTCTACACCAAGGCTCTGCCACTTTCTACCTGCCCTAAACTTGCAGACAAATGTAAAATATTAAAACTAAACTTAGCTTATGATAAGGTATTATTAAGAATCTTTATAAAGAATACTAGCACTTTGGTCAAATATAGCTTTTGTCAGATCTGTTACTTTTGAGATGAATTTCTTTACCTATATATTAAACATTAGTGACAGCAAGGCAAAGTAAATTTAATCATGAATTTCTCTCCAGTTCTACTCTTACTGTATAGTCTTCATAGGTACACTTGTAGCTCTCAGCAAGGAGATAGTTAGCAAAATCCTTACTTAAAATTGATCAATACAGAAACATGCTTCCACTAACATTTCTAAGGAAGGAAGAAAACAGCTTTAAAAAGAGACCTTGAACAAAGTTACCAGACTTTTTTTTTTGCATTAGTTTCCTTACCTCCAAAAAGATGCAATGCTTTCCTGCAGCTTGGTAGGGGCCATTTTGCACAGCTGGATTTCTGAAAGCTTTGTTTTATTTTCAAATATTCTTTAGTAAAGAATGTTTTTGTAGCATTGTTCAGTTCTAGGGTGAAACAAAAGAAAATAGTATTTTTAAACATTAACTTGAGTAAAATGGCAAGAACATGAGAAATGACTGTTGTAGTATTTTGATAATAAATTCAGATCTCTTTAAGACACTGAAGACAAAAGTAGAGTCAACATTTTAACTCAAGCAAACATAACTCCCCAAATTCACATCTGATGCATCTTTGATATGCCCACACACATAACAAACGTCTACCAAGTAGCTCTTATATCAGATACTAAGCCAGATTTGGGGGATACAGCGATGACTAAGACATAGTCCTTGCCTTCAAGAAGACTTCAGACTAAAAGATGGGATAAACAGGTAGACAAAAAAAGGGGGAATCATGTGTTATGGGTGCAGCAGTAGACTAGCTAGAGTGCAACTCATAGCTCAAGAGTGATAAGGAAAAGGAAAAACTCTTTTAGAACTTTTTACTTCATAAGCTCTTTATTTCATTCTGTATATGATGGGTTGAGCATTTACTGAGTCTAATGCTGCTGATTCGAGGAAGTTTAAAAAAGGTAGAAAGAAATCCTCAACCTCTCAGAAGCTTGCTAATGAGTTAAAGAGAAAAAGAAAATATTCATGTGAAGTAAACAGAGACCAATCAGAGAGAACACATAATGATATTCACGTTAAAAAGTAGAAAGTCTCCACATATGAGCCACGGAAAGCAAGGCATGATCTGAGTCAAACTGTTTAATGGAGAGGTTCTCAGAGGCCAACGCAGAGTTAGTTACTAACTTGAGAAGTAAACTAATCTTTCCATTAATGGTTCCCTCCTACTTTCATCCCACAATTATTACCTGTATGATTTACTCAGTTTCCATCCTACTTCAGGTTTCAAGCTTCTGCTCAAATCAGTTACATTAAATTTTCTGTTTTTCTTAATTATGCCCTCAGATTGACTCTTATCTAAGTAATTCACAGGGAAAATGGATTCACAAAGTTTACATTTAACAAAAGAAACCATGTAAAAAATAAATAACTCTAGGCAAGTGAGGTTATGTATTAAACTTGTAAGTCCTTTTAACTCTCTTCCCCATTCCATATCCAAGAACCAGTAATTCAGGCACACAAGTTAGAGAAAAAGTAATTTGATAGTCTGTATACTCATTATGTATGCTGGGGGTTGTTATAACTAGTGAATTTTTTATCCTTTATGTGTTTAATAGTTAAATGATGTCAGGTTGGATACTCTTGCAGTGTTTTCTGCAGCAATGCCACAGCTGTTTTATTAAAACCCACTTTGCCCATTGCCAGTGAAGAGTCCCTTAGTGTAAGAGATGGTCATGGCACCATCCCTGGTTAAAATGACTCAATCAGTGTCATTCATACTGATGAAGAGAATGGAAGAAGTCATCAAATGACTTATAACACATTTACTCACAGTAACAACTATCTTCTTGCAGGACTTACCCGTAAGCAGTAATGAATGTAATTCAGGGTATTCTCTGAGAAATTGAAAATCCCATGAGATACGTGGTATTGTGTTAACAATGAACTCTTGGACAAAATGACTTGCAACTTTCTAAATGCCCTTAAAAATGATACCAGTATGGTGAGTAAATGAAGATTTCACATGAGAGATAATATAAACCAAGATGAAGAATTTGCACCTCAAGAATTCTTATTCCTCTTCTTTCTCCTCTTCCTCTCCTTTCCCCCTCCTCCTCCATCTTCTGGAAAGTTTTAGCTATGTTCTAAAATGCTGATGCAATAACCAGAGGATACCATTGCACTACTCCCTCTTATGCTGAAAACTGATTTGGACATGTAATTGAATTCTAGTTCACCAGATCGAAAGAACATTCTTGTAAGAGTCATCCAATAACTGCAGTTTAATACTGGCCACAAACCAAACTTTTCCTAGAGGGTAGATGAGAGAAGTAATGATGCCTGTGATATTTCTGTTTCCTAGTTTCAAGGAACTTAATACACAATGCACTTTTAACCTGTATAATAAACCCATATGATTAATGCACCAAAGCAGGAAAGAGTTCATAAATATATTTATAATACCTAAGAAAATTACAATCAGAAGAATTACTTTATTAAAATGTGCAAAATGAGATGGGTGTTGTACCTACCACATTTTGTTGAACATACACACTGGTGTCCATAGCATATTCTTACCAGACTGACAATTTTCAAAGATTTTATTTACTGTACTTGACCTGAAAGACTTTTGCAGAAGAGAGGATCCAGAAGCCCTTGTCCTACCATCGCTGGCCCAAATAAGAACTGACTTCTAATACTTTTTAAATGTGGGACCTTCCAAAAGTCCTTGAACTTTTCTTTGTATTGTCTGTGCTATCTCCTACAAACATTTATTTTGTACCTGCGGTGTGCCTAGCACTTTGTTGGTCTAGCCAGGAATGTAGAAATAAATTAAATATAAGTCCTGTTTGCAGGACATTGTAATAGATCAGTGATTCTAAAATGCCTGTCTATAGCCTGGCTATGCACCAAAATCACTCAGGGTACTTGTTAAAAAGACAAATTCTAGGACCTTGCTCAGATATATTGAAGCACAATTGCTGTGGATGTCACCTAGGAGTCTGTGCTTTCTACAAGCTCCTTGGGTGATTCTGATGCACAGTCAGACTTGATAACCACTGGATGAAATGATCTTAAATCTGTTTCGGTTCTAAAATTATTTTAATTTATTTAAATACGTTAAACCTTACCTCACTCTGCTATAAAATGTACAAATCTTATCAAAGGATGTTGTTCTTTCTATAGAACTGTTTTCCCTCATTCTAGTGGCATTTGAATTTGGAAATGCAGGATTTGGCAACAAATAAAATGTTCAACACTACATTTTTCAAAATTACCTGGAAGAAGCACTAAGAAAAATCTGAAGGCAGAGCAAGACGTAGGGCTTGGAGTAAAAGCTGATGAAAACCACCTTTATCTCCTTCTCTGCCAACCCTACCTACTAGGAAGTAAACGTTTCTTGTTACAATACGTACTAACATGTATCGGACGTAATCAGAATTGTTGAATATGCTAGAAAAAGACAAAAACCTGAATATCCTGGAAAGATTCTAAAGTCTATTCAAATGGCACATTTAGTTAAATGTGGTAGCAGTACTGTGGAAAGAGCAGCATCTCTATGTGACACTATCACTACAAATGTAAATTATTGTCAGGATAAAGGAATTCTAGTCATCTTGATTTGGCTGAGTACAAGAGTCAATTACCAACTACATAAACAGATAGCTCAAATGGTCATGGAGTGTATTACCTTGAGTTTCATTGTATTATATTACAAACAATAAAATAAGGACAACCACATAAATAGGATAATTTTAAACTATAGGCAGTGTCAATAGGATGCTGCAACTTCGATTTCAGCTTTATGCTTAAATGTTGAACAACTAATTATATTTTATATTTAAACAACTAACTATATTTAAACAAATATTTGTCAATAATAATTTCAAGCATTCTGCTAAGTGCAAGAGTTAAACTGAAACAGGCATAGCATTTGCATTAAATCTTATCTAGTAAGACGGTAATCATAAAGTTATGAGGTAAGTGCTATGATAGGGTTAATTCAAGCCTTAGAGTCTTATTAAGGAGGGGAATATGATAAAAGCAGTATTATAAATATACAGCACAGTCATTCAAGTGGACCTAGTGGTATTGTCTTTTTTTACAAGGCTAGGATAGGGACTGACCCCGTGGTGTAATGGTTGAGTTTGTGCACTCCACCTCAG
This sequence comes from Equus caballus, assembly GCF_041296265.1. NCBI lineage: Eukaryota > Metazoa > Chordata > Mammalia > Perissodactyla > Equidae > Equus > Equus caballus. Next base: position 23,660,756 of record NC_091704.1, read on the forward strand.
CGACCTGGTGTTCGCAGGTTTGGATCCCAGGCATGGACCTAGCACCACTCATCAAGCCATGCTGTGGCAGCATCCTCCATAAAATAGAGGAAGACCGGCACAGATGTTAGCTCAGTGACAATCTCCCTCAAGCAAAAACAGGAGGACTGGCAACAGATGTTAGCTCAGGGCCAACTGTCCTCATAATAAAAAAGGCCAGCATATACATGTCCAGCCATCTCATTCAGATTATTAAAGGCCTTGTTTACCCATTTAAAATTACTTCTCATTATTATGAGAGCTTTTTTCCCAACAATTTCCTTCTAAGTTCTATGTTGTTTGATATATAAAATTCCATTTTTCCAAAGATGCAATCTGCAAAAAGTGATCTGACACAAAGGAAATTTGTAGCATGTTATAATTAACATAAAAAAGACTACTTCTCCAAGAGTTTTGAATTATATATACAGGATGGGTCATGACTTTGAGTGGAGATCCAACTCTCCCTCATTTCAATAAGTGCTGTGCATGTTTATTCACAGGTATAATTTGGTTCCAGGAGAGTAATGTACAGTAAAGGACATTTGCAAAGAGTGGACAAGACTGGGAATCAGAGTCCTACCTAGTCCGTGGGTACTTAGGTAAACAAAATAAACTTTACCAGCTGATTCTAAATCTTCACTTTTTAACACAGCTTTTAGTTTAGTAATTTCTTGTGAGATGATCTTTAGGACTTTAGATTAGTTTTGTCTCACTCTTATCCTTTAATATGTTGACTTTACTATTTACTAATTTCAACCATTTCAATCTAAAATAGTTTTCTTTGTATTTTTGGAGAGTAGCACAAGTGAAGTTGAGTTAGGATGCTGTGTCAGGGAGATCTAAGATCCCTCCCTTACACAGGAATGGAGAAGGGCTAATATATTTGGCATGTGAGCTCACTTTACTGCCTATCAATGAAAATCCACAAACTGTCTTAAAACTATCTTCAGGGCTTCAAAGGTAATGCTTACCTTGCACCTCTAGAAGAGAGGCAAGAAAGTCCTGCTTGCAAGGGACCCTAACTCTCCTGGGGAAACTCATTTTGTACCTATGTGAGGCACCCAGAGATGCTTATTTACTAGGGGAACAACACAAGATAAAAAAAACTTGAGTCTGCTCTTTATAGCTTGTATTCAGTAAAATATGACTAGTTTGATTCAAAGAATTAGCAGTAATTTAAGTGTTAGAACCAGCTGTTCAGACCTGGCAGGTTCTCACCCTGGGGTGCCTGCAGGGTCTACTAGTAACTGCATGTCCTATAGGATTTGGGGTCAAAAGGAGCTCTGCATGCTGGGAAAGGAGAGGCCAACCAGGAATATGTCACCTAATACCAGTGAGTATTCATCTACGTAGTCTCTAAAAGTAAACTTCAATGTGACTTTCATACTCTTTCTCAGTGAACAGTTCAAAGTTAAAGTCTAGTTTAGGAGTTATTCTCCAGCTAAATATGCAGTCTGATGACAGAGGCATATATAACAGGAACAAACTAAATCAAAACCAAAAATTCTCTATTTGACACTTTGTCAAAATGGAGTTATGGATTTTACCATGTCTGAGTCATTATAGAATGTAATTTATGCTTAACTGATATTAATATTTATGAGTTCTTATTTTGTTAGCTAGATAAGCTATAGTTAAAATTTTATCCATTTTAATATAATAATTCCATTTTGTACTTGGTACCACAATATTTTATATTTATAATATAATTTTTGAACCAGAATATGGAAAGAGTTGTTGAAGCATTTTTTAACCCTTTAGCCCAGGAGAAATCTGCTAGTACTGTAAGACCTTTTTAGGTTAGAGCATTTATCCAAACTTTCACCTCAGGCAGTTGTGTTTACTCTGTGCTTACCAATGCCCTTTAATGGCTTTGGAGCATTGAAGAATTGTTTCAGTAACTGTTTCATTACCCAAGAATAACTAGTTTCTCTCTGTTACAGGGATAATAAGGCCAAAAGGAAATCTATTAAATTAAGCCAATTCAACCATTAACACTTATTGAGCTCTTTACTAAGATACATAAAAAATGCTAAGTACTTTATATTGTTATGATGCATACTGTTGTTATTTTGTATGTAAAGTTACACTTTAAGATTTAGAAAAAGGCTTTTGAAAGCCTATGGATAGGAATATATTAGTGGATCCTCAAAAGGCTATCTAGCATCCATCCTGGGCTTCAAAGAATCCATGATTCTCTCTGTTTTCTGCGTGAAAAGAAATAGGACTCCATTTTCTCTGCCCACCATGATATTCAATGCTGCAGGTTGGTTTATTTATTTCTTTTTCAAAACAATCAAAATAAAACATGCCCATGGTTTAAAAAAAATCCAATGGTATAGAAGGGATTAAGAAAACAAAACATAAAACAACAATGACCTGTCCCACTCCTTCCTATCTCTAACCCTACTCTCAAAGCCCAGGGATTGTTTAAGTGTTTCTGTTTTCAGTTTTTTCTGGAGACTAATCTTTAAAAGTGTAAGTCAGTGTTTACAAGACTTCGTTTGCAAAACACTGGCGATGTGTGAAATGATTTTGGGTGAAATTGAATATTAAAATTTTCATACTTATCTATTTATTTTAATGTATATTAGAAGAAATATATAAACTAGAATATTAAATACATAAATTCACAAATATATTGCTAAAGATGAGGCTCAAGCAAGTACTTAAGAAAAAAAGTGTGTTATACGAAGAAAATCTTTAAGTAAAAAAATAATTCAGGTGGTATGTGGATACAGTAAAAAATGTAAAGGTGGTATGAAAATGACAGAAGTTTAAGAAACACTGCTCTAAATATTATGTTTGTTTTGCAATTTCTTTCTTCTTTTTGAGGAAGATTAGCTCTGAGCTAACATCTGCCGCTAATCCTCCTCTTTTTGCTGAGGGAGACTGGCCCTGAGCTAACATCCATGCCCATCTTCCTCTACTTTATATGTGGGACACCTACCATAGCATGGTTTGCCAAGCGATGCCATGTCCGCACCTGGGATCTGAACCAGTGAACCCCAGGCTGCCAAAGCAGAACGTGCAAACTTAACTGCTGTGCCACTGGGCCGGCCCCTGCAATTTCTTTTTTAATAATAAAAATAACGTTTATTTCCATATATTAAAGCTTGAGAATAACTATACTAGAAGACATCATTCTTCATCAGTAGCTGATAAAGAATGAGTTTGGATTTCAGAGGCAGCGATTATTCTGTAGAAGATGAACAGAAAAATGAAAGAGTTAAGGCATAGATGGATGCAAGAACAAAACCACTATCAGTATAAGAAGCAACAGACCAGACTTTCTGGTATAGAGTAAGAGAAAGTGTGAAATGCCCATAAGGGGAATACAGACAATAGGCCAAGACCAATACAGACTGTCATGGTAGATAAAAGAGGAAGTATGATATTCTTTTGGATGAGCTGTACATCCTGGATAAAGCCCAGCAGGACATGAGAAAGTAAGACAGAACAGAGGATAATTCTTCGCTGTGTAGGATGGCCCAAACCCTGCAGGGATATCTATCATCTCTGCCCTCAGTGAGTAGATGCCAATAGCATCTTCCAATTATTGTGACAGCCAAAATATCCCTGGTGAAAAATCATGGGCCTGCTCAATGCTTAAAATTCTAGATTAGCTTAAACGCAATTTCGTTACTTACTTAGGGACTTCTACACACAAGGTGAAGACAGCCATTTCTTTTCCCTTTTTCCAATGAAGTTCATCAGTACATCTGCTCACAGCACTTGGTTTCACTATGTAACGGCACAAGAATAGTGGGGTTGGCAAGGTGGCCAAAAGGGAGATGGAGGTTGAAGGGAGGAAAACAATTGAACAAGGGTGGGGGTCTGCTTTGCTGAGGTTTAGGTGCATCTGAATGGGGAGGGGGTGAGGGCAGTTAGTGACTTCACAGTTGAGAGGTAGGTTGCACTGACACTGTGGCTCCCTTTCCAATACCCGAGACACTCCCATTTTCCATGCTACCATAGGCTGGAATCCCTGAACAATGAACACTAGAGGTCTGTAATAGTACTGCCTATAGAAGCGTCCTCCAGAGGCAGTCCATAACAGGGAAAGTGACATGCTTTGTTTGAAGGCTTCAGTCAGAAAGTCAATTCAAAAATATCTGATGCCTTCCCTCACAACAAGACCATGACCTCCTTGGCTGAGGGAGTCCTCCTCCATCACCTGGATGACCCCCACTCATGGCCTTTTCCCTTCCTTGGCCTGCTGATGAAAGGTGGCTTGCAGATCATGTTATGCAGCATGTAGCACCTCTCTGAACAGACCTATTGTTAGGGTGCTGATATGGAGCTCCTGGCCTGAAAGAATGTAGTGAGGTTGTGTCAATGAAAGGGAAAGGTCTCACCTATCCAGAGGTCTTCCTTCATAGTCCTGCCCACACTGGGGTCCTTCTCATCCCCACAGACAAAAGAACTCTAGTTAATTTGAGACAGATCAGAACTTTTTCCAATCCCACGAGCAGTCTTAGAGTCTGCCATGTCCCAAACCTATCCTACTGTTTCCCAAAGTGACTGCACCTTTTTGCATTCCAGCAAGCAATATATGAGAGTCTCAATTTCTCCATATCCTTGCCAATACTTGTTATAGTCTGTCTTTTTGATTATAGCCATCCTAGTGGGTGTGATGTGAAGTTATATCTCATTAGAGTTTTGATTTGCAACTAACAACTAATGATGTGGCATTTTTCCTTGAGCTTATTGGCCATTTTTATATCTTCTTTGGAGAACTGTCTATTCAAACTCTTTTTCCCATTTTAAAATTGGGTTATTTGTCTTTTTGTTGTTGAGTTGTAAGAGTGCTTTATATATTCTGCATCTAGATCCTTATCACATAAATGACTTACAAATATTTTCTATCATCCTCTCGTTGTCTTTTCACTTTCTTGATAATATCCTTTGAAGTACAGGAGTTTTCAACTTTCATGAAGTCTAATTTATCTATTTTTTTCTTTGGTTGTTTATGCTTTGGGTGTCATATTAGGAAACTATTGCCCAATCCAATTTGAAAAATATTTGCACTTATGTTTTTAGCTCTTACATTTAGGCCTTTGCTCCATTTTAGTGTGTGTGTGTGTATGCATGTCTAGTGTGAGGTAGGGCTCCAAATTCATTCTTTTTTACTGTTGATATCCAAATGCTACAAGTTCCTGATGTTCTTACCAAGAATAGTGGTAGATTTTAATAAATTTAATAAAAAATAAATGCTTCTCTACTTGTATATCCTTAGGAAAGTTTCCAGAGACTTTAATTTTTTTTTAAAACCACTTTCACCAGTTAAATAGCTGTTTTGCTGGGGTGAGGATCCTTTGAGCTTCTCACACCACTACTGCAGAAATCCTCTTTAATATTTCTTGATTTATCAACTTGAAATATTAGGTATTGACTTCATTCTAAAATGATTTAGGTCTTTTACATTATCTTCTTCTCTTCTCACCTCTCAAGTCATATTACTCGTTTTTAGTTTCTTTATTGACTACCTTTGTTATTAGTATGCTTTTGTCAGTTAGGATGCTCTTGGTTGAAACTAACAGAAAATTTACTCAAACTGTCTTAGTCAATTAGTAAATTTAATATTTCATGTAACAGAAAAGCCAAAGGTAGAGTGGGCTTCAAACTTGGCGAACTCAAGTGCTTAAACAATGTTATCAAGACTGTGGTTAACACATCAAGGCTGTGGTTAAACAACGTCATCAAGATCCCATGCTCATTTCTTTCCTCAGTCTGCTGTCAAAAATCAAGGCTTCATGCTAAGCTGGTTCCCTGCTTCTCATAAGATGGCTGCCAGTAACTATCCCTGTTACACACTTTCCTGTTAATGTCCAATGGGGCAGAAAACGGCTTTTCCATCCATATCTCAAGAGTAAAGAAAAACTTTCTTCTTATCTCATTGGTCAGAAATGAACCACATGTCCAACTGTGAACTAATCCCTGGCAAAGGAGCTGAGGATGCAGTCTGCTACCCAGGAAGCTCCTGGTCTACGTTGAGAGAGTTGAACAGCTGAATAAAACTCAAGGTTATGTTAGGAAGAAGGATATAATGGATACTAATTAGCAACCAATAGCGTCTACTACAATTTGTTCTGTTTCTCTATCAACTTTGAACAGTGTATCTTGACTTCCATTAAAAAAATAGATACTAATGCCTTGTACTTTTTCTCTTACAGATCTTCTCCCACTTCAAGTTCTCAACTTCTAACAGTGTTAACAACTTTGTCAAGATCATACCCAACAGTATTAAGTAAGGTCACATAACTAGTGAATGTTATAGCTCAGGTTTAAAATCATTACTTTACTAAGCACACTCTATGGAATAAATCTGGGAGGGATTTCATTCTCTCTCTATCCACTGAGCTACTATAATAGAATTATGTTACCACCAACCCCTTATTCATTGGCCAAATATCTTTACTTCCTTTAGAAAATGACAGCTTTTCCACTTTAACGGTTGACAATAACCGTCCTCTGGTTTCTACACAATTGAAATGGTGACATTAGGTAGTTGAGAAGATTAACTCATTTGTTTAATAAATAACTCTCAGGGTTCAGTAAGGTTAACAAAATAGTCTAAGATTGGAAACTAACTTTCTCAAAATATCAACAAAAGCATCTGAAACCAGAAGAGGAAAACAATCTCACATACAATAGCAACAATGAAAATATATAGGCATAAAGCTAATATGAATTGTGCAGAGTCATTAGGAAGGGAATTACAGAAATTTAATGAGAAGTGATATAGCATAATAATCATTCGAGGTTATAACAACATTAATTAAAAATGCGAATTATCCCCAAATAACTTATAAGTTTAACCTACTTGTGAGTTATTAAAACATACAAGCTGGAATAATTATAAAAGTGAAGTAGTGGTATAGGACAAGATAGAAATATGAATGGAAAAGAACAGCTGCCAAGAAACACACATACGTTTTAGTAATTATTACTTTTTAAAGAAAGGCAATTGAATCAGCATAGGAAAAATGGATTGTTCAGCTAATGTTTAGGATAAATGCCTAGGGACATGGAAGAAAGGTACTCTATTCTTAACCAAACGATGTACTATAATAAATAGACTGAGGTTAAATATGGGGAAAAGAGGACAAAATGAAAACCTAAAATAAATATAGGTAAAGAGAATGTCTACATAATTCTGTAGTGGATAAAGCCTTTAATACCTAACTTTGAAGTTAGAAATAATAAAGGCAAAGGTTGCTATATGAGATACATAAAAACATAGAAGTTCTGCACATTCAAAAAATACAATAAACTTAAAGTACAAATGGGAAAATGATTTGCCACATATGACAAAAGCTGACACTAATTTAAAGAAATACTCTTGTTAATAAACAAGAAAAAGATGAACACACTAAAAGAAAAATCAGCAAAGGGCATAGCAAGAGATTTAAAAAGGAACAAAAGGATAGTCCAGAATGTAGAGAAAATAAGCACTTGTATACCACTGCTTACAATAACTTTGCAACAAATACCCAGCCTTAAAACACACACAGGCTTTAACTACAATTCTATTTCTAGAAATCTACCACAAGGAAATACTCAGTGTGCAAATATTTATCCACATATATCATTAAATAAATAATAAACTTAATGTCCCATATTGACTCAAGTAGATCATGATATATCACAAGAATTTTAAGTAAAACAAAGCAAGCTATAAGTCTTATGTAAAATATGATCTCTTTTTTTGTAAAAAAGAAAAATGATTAAGTATATGTATATAAAATATTCTGGAAGGACACTCACTAAATATGGTCTTTAAATTGCAGCACTGTGGAGGATTTTGAGCTTATAATTTTATTTATATGTCTTGATTTTTCTATAACAAAATTTATTACTTATATAATTTTAAGTTATTTTTATAAGAAAACTAGACCATATTTTTTTGCTACTAGCAATGTTATTTTCCCTAATTTGTACTCTGATATTTCATCAACTTTTATCAAATAATACCATAAGGCACAATGGTAGAAAACCTTATACTGTATTTGCTCTGAGGATGTTTTTGAGGACATTGCCTACTCCGTCTCTCAATATGCCCTAGAGGAAAAATCACATAAAAAATTCCTTTTGAAGTGCCAAAAAAACTTTTGCTTACCTTTAGGAATTGGTATTATTTTTCATGGATCATGAGAATCATTTAACTGTGTACTTAATTTTACTTTTCCTTAGGTAGCCAGAATATTTAAAACCAAATACTTCATCTAAATGTAGTTACTATGGATGGCCATATAGCTTGTGTATCTGCCCATCCACCCTCATCTGGTCTTTATATTCCATTTCAATTAATAAATTTCCTTATCCTGCCTTTCATTGAATATATCTTTTAAAACACCACAAATTCTTTTGAGGTAGGGTATGAATAATTAAGTAGGATATTTCCATTACTATTATCAGCTTCTAAATGACAGTACACAACCAAATGCAGTCTCCATTGGAATAAGTATTCCCAAAATGATTTATTTTAGAAGAACTGATTTGGAAAATATGACATTGTTGTTTGATAAATGAACCAAGAGAGACTCGACTCATTATTGTTTTAAGATAATAACGAAAGCAATTCAAAACTCCTTATCAGCATTAAATTAGATCATGGAAGGCAGGGACAACATCTGTCTATCACTATGTACACCACCTAGATGCTTTGTATCAAAACAGGCTTTAGTGAATGCTTTCTTGCACAGATAGTCAGAGACAACACTAAGAAAAAGCTGTCTTTGGTGGCTCTTCTTTTGTTCACTCCAAAGCACCCAGCAAGGGATCTGGTATTAGAAAAGAAACTTTTTTTCCCCACTTCAATGTAAGCCAGAGAGAAACTTCCAGTAAGCTTCTGCCCTCTTAATGGAATTGCTTCCTTCCCTCTGGCCACCTCTTAGTCACTCTTCTCCATGAAGGGAAGAGTAATTTGCCTGGTGAGATTGCTGACAGCCTGGTGTCCCTGACCACATTTCTCTATTGGGTAGAGTCCCTATGCTTGGCATGTCCTTTCGTCTCCGGGTCTGTGCAAGCTCAGCGCAGTGATTTTGTGCTTCATTCTAGATGCACAAGGCAGATCAAAGAGGCATATCATTACTTTCTCTTCATTGTTTGATTACTGAGCCTGTAAACCAGGTTTGCGAGCCTTCACGCAGCTGGTTGCGTTAGAGTACTCGAAGCTTATTTTCATAATCTGATTCTTCCTTGCAGGTGGATCCTTGTATTTTCTTTCAGGGAATAAAAATGTGCCATGTGTTTTCTTCAGTTTTACTATCAATGAGGTACATACTTTGATTCTCATTTGGCTCTTCTATGGTTGAAGTGAGAAAGCAGAGAGAGAAATTTTTTCCCCTAAAATTTAGCACACAGTAGAGCACTCAATAAATATTAGCTCTGCCTATCTCTATTACTTTTTCCATTTTTCTTTAGCAGTTCTCTATGTTCTACATTCATTAGTTTTTCCTCTCCCCATTAGAATGTTTTAAATACTGTGTTATATTCCATCTTCACATGATACTTAGGAAAACAAATATTTCCTCCAATTTTACTTTCTTCTCGTTCAAGAAGGAAGACCTTAAGAATGGAAAGAAAGTTGAGAGGATTTGGAGTTTTGGAGAAAGGTATAATAGTTGTCCTCAGATATTTATGGATACATTCTCTGAGACTCCAGAGGAAATAACAATGGCCAAAGAATGAGTAGTAGTGGAAGGTGGCTAAAAGGAATAAATAACCAACAAGGTTGCTTCAAATTTTAATGAAACATTCTTAACACTGGAGATGTCCAAGTAAATACTGAACAACAACTAGTTAGGATATTTTAGAAAAGATCTCAGCATAGAGTATAAGATTAGAGATAAGGACCTATTCTCATTCATGATTCAATGATTTTAACACATTTCTAGGAGTTGGGCAAGCACTGTTTAATAAAGTGGAGAGTAACAAATTATGCTGTATATGATTTTCAATAACTCTCTCATAATAATTTATAAAGTACCTTTAGAACTGGAACAAAGAGGCAGACAGAATAATCAGGCAATATGTTAATGAAAGAGAACAGTTACCTGTCTGGAAAAAGACTCTGGAAATAATTGTCCGACACAGTGGGCAGGGAGTGCTTGCAGGATTGTCTTTGGCAAGAGTCCGTAAGCAGGGCTCACAAAAGATGTGGTGGCAAGGGTAACACATGTATGGGTTGAAATAAACATCCAGACACACTGCACAGATGTAGCTTTCCTTTTCTTCTATACATTCATTGTCATCATCTGTACTCATCTCATTATTCAAAGTCTGCAAAATATAAGAGAAACATTTTCCTTAGTTCAGTATGCGATTGATTCCTTGAGAAAGACAGACTGACTTTATATTTTGTTAAAATGAATAAAAATATTTATGAGAAGCACATACTATCTGTTTCTGTGACATATTCAAAGGGACAGAAATGCTACCCTGCAAAGTGAGAAGAAACTGAAAACATACGTGAAAAACTCAGAAGACTTAATTATTCTTTTTAGTATTTTTATATAATGCTAACTGCTAAAATATACCTAAACACATTAAGTATACCTGTATCGTTATTTAACCAGCCCTAGTTAAGTAAGCGTTAGATGTACCAGTCCCAGGATTATAGATTTCCCACGTATTCCACTCCCACCACAGCAAATAGGCTGATTGTCACAAGGTTATGGAGGCTTATCTGGGCATCTACATGTGATGAAAAGTGACAGCAAGAGAATATCATACTTCATCTTCACACTGTGCATTCAGCATTCTCTATTCTATACTTTGCACCTTTCTGGACCTCAAAGCTAAGAAAAGGCCAAAGCCTAAGGTATGTCAGGAAGTAGACAAGGCAAAGAAACTGTGACTCTGGGATGAGCCCTCCAGCTGAGAAACATGGTGAGCCCCTTCCCCCTCCCAAATGGAACAGTTAAGAAGGAGGCTATAAAGAGGTAGTTAGGAAAGAGGTAGCCAGAGGTTAGCAGCACAAGGTCAGGTAGCAGAATTCCTGTTACTTACCCCACAATTTCCTCATCTGTGACCATGCTGTGAGGATTAAAATGAGGTAAATTCATTTACTGCAGTGCCTAGCATCTAGTAAATATTCAATGAATGTTAGCCACAGCTATCCTCCTCCCCTTCTCCCCAACTCCTTCTCCCTGTCCTTCTTTGCAGATCCTGTAGTTTTTCCTAGAGCCTTGAGAAACATTTCCTCAAACCAGGCCTGGACTCAGTCCCCTGAGGCATAATGAGAATCTACATCATGTAATCTTTTCTCCTCACTTTGATGTTTGTGAAAAATGGAGATCAATGATCAATATTTGAGTGGGCCTTGGGTTTGATAAATATTTGTAAGTTACACGAAATGTAAAAGTTATGTAAATGAGGCAAACAGAGCCTTGAGAATACAGAAAAACCTTTCTATTGGATAAAATTATTTGATTTAGCCAGATGGCTTTGCTTCCCCTCTGCCAGCCTCTTTCTGCCACTTGTTGGTAATTTCTCTTTCCTAAAGGACATATTTGAGTCTTTAGTCCATTTATTTTTAACTGGGTTTTTGGATTTTTCTTATAGACCTGTAAGCGTTTTTACTAATCTATTTTTTGTTGTTACCAGTTAAACACGTTGCAACTATTTTCTTCCTTTCCTCTGGTTTGCTTTTCACTCTTTTCATGGTGTCTTTTGATGAAATGAAGTCCTAATTTTATTTATCTATTTATTTATTTTTTTGGTGAGGAAGATTGTTCCTGAGCTAACGTTCTGTGCCAATTTTCCTCTATTTTGTATGTAGGATGCTTCCATAGCACGGCTTGATGAGCAGTGTGTAGGTCTGCACTCAGGTTCTGAACCCACAAATCCCAGGTTGCTCAAGCAGAGCACATGAACTTAACCACGACATCACCAGGCTGGCCCCTGACGTTCTTAATTTTAAAGAACATTTTTCCTTTATGGTTAGTACTTTTTGTGTCTTATTTAAGAACTCTTACCCTTTTCCAAAGTCTTAAGATAGCATTATTTTGTATTTCATAATATTTGGTAATCCTATAATCTACCTGAAATTGATTTTCATGCATGGTGTACATTAGGGGTAAATTTCATTTTTATTCTTTATGTACTTACTAATTGGTATAACCCACTTACTGCAAAGACTTTCCTTTTCTCCACTGCTCTGAAGTGCCACAGTGGTAATTAAGAGGCCAAACATACCTGGGTTGGCTTCTGAGGCCTTTATTTTGTTCCATTAGTTAACTGTGTATTCCTATGCCATAACTACAATCTCTTACTACAGCTTTATAATAAGCCTCAATATCGGGCAGAGGACATTCTTTCATCTTGTTATTATTCAAGAGTGTCTTGAGCCAGCCCTGATGGTCGAGCATTTAAAGTTTGGTGCACTCTGCTTTGGTGGCCCGGGTTCAGTTCCTGGGAGTGGAACCACACCACTCGTCTGTCAGTAGCCATGCTATGGTGGCAGCTCAAGTAGAAGAACTAGAAGGACTTACAACTAGAATATACAACTATGTACTGGGGCTTTGGGGAGAGAAAGAACCTGGCTTCTGCTCTCAATACTCTGCTGAAACCACTTTTGTATAAGTCACTAACAACCTAGCCGAATCTAGGATGCTTTCCTGACCTATCTTCTTTAATCTTCCAGCAGTATTTCCTAAGTAGACCAGGACTTCTTTCTTGCCACCTACTTAATGCCGCCTTCTTACATTTGGAATAAGATCAGACTCCTTACAATGGTCTACAGAACTCTATATGATCCAGTTCCAGCTTTAATTTTTTTTTAATTTTTATCCTCAATATTTAGCTATTCTCCAATTCACTGGTTTTCCAGCTCAACAAATGCACCAAACACTTTCTTGCCTTTTGGGCCTCGAGACAAAATACTTCCCTTCTCCTAAAAAGCCCTTACTCCATGTGGTTGATTACAAAATAGATAAAATTCTTCCTATCTCTGTATGTGCACCCGTACGCATTCCATCAAGATGGGGAGATTATTTTTCCGCCCTCTGAATTTGGGATCTGCCATGTGACTTGCTTTGGCCAATGAATCATCAGTAAACATGATACAAATAGAGATTCCCTTGCTATTCTTGGGAACACTGAGTCCACTACCATGTGGACAAGCCTAGGAAGGCCTGCTTGATGATAAGTGACATATGGTCCAGTTACCTCCATTGTGAGTATAAGATTATATATGCTGACAACAAGCCACCCACCAGACGTGTGAGGAGAGCCAACAATCATCAGCTAACTGCAAATGTACAAGTGAGCCCAGGTAATACCACTTGGATCAGAGATAAGCCATCACAGCTGAGCCCAGGCCAAACCGCCAACCCAGAAAAATGTGAGTGAATATTGGCGTTTCAAATTTTAGGGTGATTGGTTAAATAACAAAAGTTAATCGACACATCCTTTTCTACACATGGCTAGTTTCACCACATTCTTAAAATCAGTTTAAATATCAACTTCCCAAAAGGATTTCACTGCTATTCTATCTAAAGTTATTCTCTCTCACTGCTACTTGTTTTTTTACTTTATAGCTCTTAATAATAATTTTATTCACCTATTTTTTCTATTTCTCCCAATAGAATGTTAAGATACATAAAAGGAAATATATAATAATGCATTATATATTATATAAAATATATATATATATTTTTGCTGAATTAATTAATTGATAGCTTGTTTTAAAGTTGATACTAAAGTAGATTCTGATTATGGGTGCTCCCATCCTCAAATTGCTCATAGGTCCAGCTTGTAAAACATTATATTGATTTGTATATTCCTGTGGGTATCTCTGTCAAGTGTTCTTAAGTATTCTGGTGGCCTTTTGGATATTTCCAGCTGGATAACAAGCATTCTGTGAAATTCCAGAAAATATATATGTACAAATTTTAACACAGAGAAGATACGAAGTAAATGTCCCTTACCAACAGAAAGCTTGCAGCTATGATTGGAACAATAATAAAGAGAAATCTGCTGGAAAGGCAACAAGATCTATCTGTCTCTCCTGAACTTAGAAGATTCCTGAAAAATGAAAGCTATAAGTGGATAATTAGTACTGAATTGGGCACCCCAGACAAAAAACATGTTTGGATCTAGATGCTTACTTACTTGAATTTTATTTCATAGTGTCAACATATTTTGTTTATACTAGACTCTCTGGATTGTGCCTTGAGATTTGAACTAATTAACCTCAAAGAAACCCAGGGCATAAAAAGAAAAATTTGTGGAACCTTTTAGAGCATTCCAAATTGTAGTCCAAATATTTGTGCAGAATTCTATTTCTATGAAGTACTTTATCCCTACATACATAACAAAAATGACTAGATGTCATTAAAACATACATCAAAGAAATAAAATATTCGCTATTTAAAAGTACAATAATATTTTGCAAATAAACCTGAAGATGGAAGTTTGAAAATAGAAAATGAGGTTGGAACTATTCATCTATTATTTGAGCTAAGTGAATCAATCCACAAAATGGAAATAACATATGTAAAGACCTTGAGGATCACTATGTTTTAAGGGATTATAAAGGTTTAAGAGTTCTCATTAATTCAGAAAACTGCACATAGCAGGTAACAAAATCTTTTATGCAAGAAGACAACAAATTACCTCAAGGATAGAACTCCACTGAGTTTTTCTCCAAATTGGAGAGATGCAGTGTTGTATAATAGTAATTCCGCTGTTGGATGGATAGTTACATTTTAAAAATTAATTACTCATTAATACATCAATGTCAATCTGGAAGGAGATTTTTAATAACTGTGCCTATGAACTCATCTTCATCTCCTCAATAAGATCCAAAAAATTCTTATCAGAAATGTGGGGGAGAGACAGGAAAGATTAAGTTAAGAACAACCAAAATCCTTTTGAAACAAAGTATGCCATCAGCAAATAATATAAAAATGTGAACTGGGCTGCACCAGATGGCAGAGTCAAGTTTAAAAAAAATCTCAATAGGTCCCTGGGCTGAAATCAAGATTGAATTTAACAGGGATAAGGATAAATCCTTCATTTAAGACTCTAAAATAGACTGCAACATATAGAAGATGAATGAAACTTGGCTGAAAGTAATTAATGTAAAGAAGAGCTAGGGATTTTAACTGACTAGAAGCTCAATTATGATGTGGTTACTTAAAAAGCAAATGACACTTGAACTGCAATATAGTGAGGTTTTGTGTGCCTACTATTGTATAATGATCACACTGTATTTCTAGCTACTTTGAGGGATGTAGACAAACTAGAGTTATCCATAGAAACACACAGAGGGCCAGGGCAGCATGAGTTGTGGAACTACTTCATATGAAGTACTGTTAAAAGACTGAGGATATTCATTCAGAAAAATATTAAGAGGCTACGAGATAAGCATGTTCAAGTATTTGTGTGAGAGAGATCATAATTTTCCTCTGTGTAGTTCTCATGATCTAAAAATGAATGGATGTTATGAGAAGTCAGATTTTGACTAAAATAGATTATAAATGAAATACCTATTCATAAACCAAATGGGTGTGAGCACAGAATAATGTGTTCACTCTTACACAGTACATTCACCATTGAGCTGAACATTTATCTTGTCCCGTAGCAAATACTTCAGGACTCAGAAATAAGATGATGAAAGTTGTACGTATTAACTAATTTTGTCAATACACAAGCCTTATGAAATAGGTACTATTATTATCATCATTTTTCAGATCAAAAGAAACTGAGATATAGAGAGCTCACTTACTCACACTACTAGTGGTGAAGCTGAGATTTCAACCCAGCCAGTCTGGATCTGGAACAACACTCTTCATCACCACATTCTTAAGTTAGTTAATACACTTGAAATACTACCAGCAAATAATAAATGTTAACTGATAACGATAATGATGTAGGTTAAAAGAAAAAGGCAAGATTAGATAGGATCTACAGGGAAGTTAGAAATATCAAGGAACCATTATCATAATCAGCAAATGAATATAAGGGGTCCTCAATTGTCCAACTGCTTTGGCCCCACAGAAATTATTGTATAAAATCAACTAAATAGACTCAGTCTCTCCAGCTCCTTTACAGGGGCTTCTAGGCAAAGAAAAGGAGATAATAAACTGATAAATAACACAAAGCAAATAAGGTTTAAAAAATCAAATTAGTATAAAAATTAATAGACCAGGAAATTTTATTAATAACAATCACAAGAAAGCAGCAGTGACATTTAGCTCATTTACAATTATTGTGATTTGGCTTTATTTCTCCATCTTATCTTTTTCAAGAAATGACAGTAGGACAGTGGTTAAAAGCAAGACTCCAGAGCCAGTCTATGTGGGCTCTGCCACTACTGCCTGTGTGACCTTATGCAAGTTACTTAACTCCTCAGGGTCCCACTTTCCTCATTTGTAAAGTGGGGATACTAACAATACCTAGCTCATAGAGTTGTTGGAAGAATTAAAAGACAATATATATATAAAGCATTCAGAACAGTACCTGGAATATAAAAAGTGCTATATAAGTGTTTGCTGCTATTACATTCTTCTAATAATTATTTCGATTCTTCTAATAATTATTAACTTTTAACAAAAAATAGTTGAAATTTAGTATCTATAATCTCCCCCTTCTGAACAAGACCTAGAATTTTACTCCCCACCCAAAAACAAAAACTGCTCATATTTTATCAAATTCATCTGAATTTTATTTTTAAAATGTTAGCAATTGTTTAAATATACTATGGCTCTACTTTGTCAAGATACCTTCTTTAAAACAATTAATCTATATTTAGTTTAAACTATGTTTTAATTTTCTGCTTATTTTTATTCTTTGGCTTGTTTAACATTTTTTTCTGGTATCCTTTACCGTCCTCTCTCTTGAATTCCTTTTTTGTTTTACTGTTGTATATCCCTGAGAATCTTTTTTCAGGAAATGTATGTGGGTGGTAAACTGTATGTTCTTGCATGTATGAAGCTCCTTTTATTTTCTCTTCATATTTGAGTTCTATTTGAGCAAATTCTAGACAGAAAGTTATTTCACTCAGAACTTTGAAGACAGTGATCCACTGTTTTGTAGCCTCTATCATTGAATATGAAAAAGATGATATCAATCTTATTTCTGTTTCTTTTCTTGCTGGAGGTCTTTACAACTTTCTCTCTTGTCCTCAGGTGTGAAAAATTCAACCAGTTATGTGTCTTTATAGTTACTCCCGTTCAGTACTCAGGAGTCCCTTTCAATCTGAAGATGCAAGTCTTTCTGAAATCCAAGGGCAATTTCATTTTTTTCCCTAATTAATCACTGCTTTCTATTATCTCTGCTCCTATTTTTATAATTCCTACTACACAAAGATTGGATTTCTTGGATCTATCTTACGTGGTTCAATTTTCTTTTACTATTTTCTATCGCTCTATGTTATGCTATGTTCTGGGAGAATTTCTCAATGTTATCTTCCAAGACACAAAATCATTCATTCTTTGACTAAACAAATACTCACTGAGTGCCTACTAAGGTTCTGACACCATTCTAGGTGCTGGTTATAAAGCAGTGAATTAACGTAAAATCCACCCCTTCAGGAAGCTTGCTTTCTAGGCTTACATTTTACCTCATGCTGTTACACAACCTTCATGCATGCTATTTTTTTTTAAATTTTAGCAATCATGTTTTTAATTTTCATGAATGCTTTCTTATCCTCTGATTGCTCATTTTTTCTAATAGTAGACTATTCTTACCTTCAAGATATAATATCTTCTTGACTATCTTAGGATAATATTTAGAATATTGATATTATCCCTTTCTTTCCTGGATATATCTCTTTCCTCTGGGGTCAGCTTTTCTGTTTATCTTTCATATTATTGGTACTCCTCAAAAGTCTGACAATACTTCTTCATAGGTACAGACATTTTGTTTTTTCCAGAGCAGTTTTAAGTTTACAGAAAAACAGTACAGAAAATACAGAGATTTCCCATATATCCCCTCCCACTACACACACACACAAGGTTCCACCTATTATTAGCATTTGCTTTTACAATTGATGAACCAATATTGATACATTACTATTACATGAAGTCCATAGCTTACAAGAGGGTTCACTCTTGGTTCTGTACATTCTATAAGTTTTCACAAATGCATAATGTCATGTATCCAGAATTAGTCTCACACAGAATAGTTTTACTGCCCTAAAAATCTCCTGTGCTCCACCTATTCATCCTTCTCACCCTCCTCCCAATCCCTGTCAACTACTGATCTGTATATAGTTTTCCTTTTCCAGACGTCATACAGTAGGAATTATATAGGATGTAGGCTTTTCAGATTGGCTTCTTTCACTTAGCAATATGCATTCAAGATTCCTCCTAATTAATTTTTGATCTTGAAATTACCCCAGGTATCTAATAGGACATGCTCCAGGTATCTAATGGGACATGCTCTTAACTCATCAGTTTTTTTCTTGGGCCTTTTTTTTTTTGTAAAAAATAACTAATTTGCTTCATTTTCTAAATAAATGCAAACTCAGTTGCTTTCTACCTTCTAGAAACTCCTGAAAGATTCTGGTCCACTGATTGTATGCTGTCTTGTTTCCCAGCAGTGTTACATATTTATTCTTTTAAAAATATACTTTTTTCAATGTCTATTTCCTTTAAAATTATCAGTTGAAATTAATATTATATCTTTCACTAAAAATTGTCTCTAAGGAAGTGGTGAGTATAATTAAAATAAGTAAAAATTTTCACTTAAATTATGTATGTATGTGTATATTTGTATATTCTACCATGCACAGGGAAAAAAATACAATTTCCACTAAGAATGGCCTTGATGAAGCAGGAAAATATTAATTTTTATTCAGTCTTCACCCTTGAATATATATCTTTTAATACAGCATGTGACAGACATGCGCAAGTGCATACAAAGCACTTCTGCTGCATACCAAAGCATAATGGTTATTTAGAGAAAAAGTACCTTTATTAACGTTTGAGTTGTCAGCTGGACTAGCTGCTTTTTCCATGGAATACCTTTTTTATGTAGAAGAACAACTGTCAGACAAACTGATTATTCAGGCTGGGTTATTTGGCAGACATTTTCACAAAAAATGAACAAAGTAAATCTGTCACTTCAAGGGAAACAACTGACAGTATCTGTTGCCAATCAAAATGATAAAATTTGAGCTTTCAAGCAAACATTAGAATTTTGGATAACTTGTATTTGCTTACAGCATCCAAATACTCACAGACTTTTCTGAAGAGAATGGTAGTGATATTAACAATTTTTTTTGATATTGCATAATGAAATGAGTCAACATTTATAAGAGCTGCATAACTAAGTGAACCAGCAGTTTCCAAATGTCTAATGCTTGATATTACAAAATCATGCATGAGTTAATGAATCACTCAAAGTGCAAAGACAGACAACTGATTTTAATATAATGGAGTATTTAAAGTTCATATCAGGTGTCAGATTCCACACTGCAACTAGCCTTTAATAATCTATCACTTGTCAAGTTTTGGTGTAGTATCAAAGACAACTATGCAAAATTATCTTGAAAAGCTGTTATAATATTATTCCCTTTTCTGACTACATCTCTGGCTGGATTTTCTTCATATACTTCAACCAAAACAATATATAGCAACAAACTGCATGCAGATGCAGATGTGAGAATACATGTCTTCTATTAAGCCAAATACTAAAGAAATTTGCAAAAATGCAAAACAATGCCATCCTTATCAATTTTTTTGTTTTGAAAATGTTATTTTTTTATAAAATACATATTAGCATATAATGGTTTACTATTAGTTTTATGTAAATTAATAAATATTTTAAATTTTTTCAATGTTAATTATAATAGGGTAAATATCTATAATCCATATACACAAAAGCTCTGGGTTTTTCAATAATTTTTAAGATTTTTAGAGGGATCTTGAGATCAAAAAGTGTGAGAACTGATACACTAGTATATAGAAAGAAGAGGTGATTTGGGCTCTAGGCATATATTAGATACTGTATTAAAGTATGTAAGTATTTAATGAATTGTCGATTTTGTCCATAATCTCACCACTGATAATACTAAACAAGATAATTTAGGGGGAAAAAATACAGTGTGGGCTCTAAATTATGATAAGTTTTCATCTATCTGGGATCCAAAGAAAGAAAGGCTCAAAGAGGTAGAAAAAAATGTTCCATGGTGTAGATTTTAGAGGTACGGACGGGGGAGGAAAAATATTTAGCAGTTACTTGAAAAAGCCACACCTAGATATCATAATATCAACAGAGAGATCCATCAGCTTTATATATATAGTTCTGTTATATGATAAATAACTTCATTTAAAATGAAAAGCAAGAGCTACTATAAAACCCTAAGGTGGCCTCTAAAGCATCAAGGAAAGATCAAATAATCTTCAATACTGTTTTAGTTATTTTTTTTTACATTCTAATTATTTGAAAATTGGCGATTGATATGGGGTTGCTAAATACGAACATTCAGCTAAGCAGCACATCTCATTAATAAGCCATTCTAGAGACTGATAACTACTATATCCGAATTGTTTTTTACATCAATTATTTTGCAAGACAGAAATACAGCTTTAGATTAGAGTTAGGTCTAGGGATCCATGTCAAAAGTATCTAGTTGTCCTGTTCTGAGTGCTTGTTTTACTTAAAAGAAAAGTCTGAAATAACATCCCAAGGTCTAGAGTGTGTGTTAGTAGTTAGTAGCTACAAAAGAAACCGACCAGATCCCTGCACTCTGTGGTAAAGGGAAAACAGCATTCACGGGGCCTCAAATGAACTCGGGGCTGTGCAATCCAAAAGGTTGAGTGAGAATTTCCTAGTATTTATTCCTGTAATCCACCAGCAAAACCATGGAAAGGAAGGGACTAAATGAAGACTTTACATGCCTCTGAGAGCTCCCCAAGGCTGGCTTGGTGTATTTTTTCACAGTCACCATCATACTTTTCTGGATGTTTGCAGGTTAATTTAGTATTGCCAAGGCCATCAGACACAGAGTTATTAAGAGACCATTTATTCTTTATGTTGCTTGATTAATCCCTTCAGGGCCCCTCTCTCTGTACTGACGAAACTGCTACCTATTGAGACACATGTGTAAAACAGAAAATTCTGAAGAAGTATATACTGTCATTTCTCCTATACTGGCCACTGGAAGAATTAGATTTATCCCATTAAAAGCTCTGAGGAACGCAACTCTACACAGATTATTTGCTCTCCTAATAAAGATGAATATTAAACGAAAATAATAATCTTTTTACTTATGAAATAAGTAAGCTAAATAAAGGGAAAAACTAAGGAAATAGTCCTTACCTTGAAAGAACTAAAAATGACTCGCATTCACAGTAAACAAGTGCAGAAGTTCAGACTGGGATTTATAAGTTCCTGCAAATTACTCTGGTTTGGGGACTAAAAGCAATTAATTAGAATAGAAACCCTTTTTCTCCAGCAAAACTGAAAGAATCTATTTCTGCCATTTTTGGCTCTCTTTAGAGGACATATGTGGCTCTAAAATATACTGCTTTTTATGAAAAAACTTATGACTTATGTTATAGGTAAGTTATACTGCCCACCACCCTCATTTCTGGCATTTGAAATAAAATGCTTGTAATATTTGACTGTCACTATTTGCAAAAATAATCTTTTTCTGCTTTGAAAACCAAGGATGTGCTAGCAGTTATTTTAAAAATACTATCTGTTTTGCATAAGTTATTAGATCTTTGTAAAACGATTAACGATGGAGTGTGTGTTCTATGCATATTTTTGCAAAAACACACATTTAACAATCACATATACTAGAAAAATTACTATCCTGTCTAAAATTAAAGGAAGAGTGTTTCACTATCCTATGTATAACACTTCTAACACATAGTTACTTCCTGAAAGTTTTCACTTCATTTAGAAAGTCTTCTGCCATATTTACTTAAGGCAAGAGAATGGGAATTCCAGGTCATTTGTTAGATCCAAAAGGAAAATACCAAGAAATTATGTCTTTATTTATGCTTATAGTTGCTGACACACAACTACGTCATTAAAAGACACTAGTTACCATGTCCTTAAAGACTACAAAATGCAAATACCATGCTATGGAAGACATTTTACTTAGTCTTAATGTTGGAGTGTGTGTGTGGCTTTCCTTTTGTCTGTTCTTTTTAGCTTGGCTGTAATTGTCCATCTGCTTTATCTACCTTTTTCTCTGAGTGTGTCTCTGTGTACCTTCTGTGTCTATTACCAGCTATTTTTTGACATATAATTTACATCCCTAAAATTCACCATTTTAAAGTGTACAATTTCATGGTTTTTCAGTATATTCACAGGGTTATGCAACCATCACCACTACTTGATTCCAGAAAATTTTTATCACTCCAAAAAGAAACTCCATACCTATTATCAGTCACTCTCTATTTCCCACTCCCCCCAGCCTCTGGCGACTACAAATTTACTTTCCGTCTCTACTGATTTGCCCATTCTGGATATTTTATATCAATGGAATGATACAATACATATCCTTTTGTGTCTGGCTTTTTTCACTTAATGTTATCAAAGTTTATCAATGTTATAGAATGTATCAGTACTTAATTCTTTTTTATGACTGAATAATATTCCACAGTAAGGATATAACACATTTTGTTTATTGTTACTGACTTTTTGTATATATATCTCTGTCAATGTCCTTTCAGTCAGGGTGTTTCCAAAGATTTTCTCCTGCACCTTCTACCTCCCTAGGTGAGCACACCCTTTCTCATTGTCCTCAGTATCTAATACCTTCATGGTGATGCCACCAAATCTCTAATCTTATCTTCTGAACTCTTCTGAACTCCACATCCAAACTTATAACTGCTTTTTGGAAATCACCATACGAGAGCTCCAATCTTAACATATTCTAAACTGAATTCACTTCTCCCCCAGATTTGAGTCCTCTTCCTCACCTCCCATATCCAATCCTTCAAATTGTAGTTCTTCAACTGTTGCAATGTCCCCCTTTACTTCCCTAACCATGACTCCTTTTATTTTCATTCTACGTCCTAATTCAGGTTTTTATCTCTATATATTCACTTAACAAATATTTGTTGAGCACCTACTATGTACCAGGCACTGTCCTAGGCTCTAAGGATACAACATAGAGCTTTTGAGCTAGTGGAGGAGAATAAAAGGGTGCTGATAAAGCATAAAATAGAGGAAGTCAAATTAGTCTGGGGTGCAGAAAGTCTTCTTTGAGGAAGTGGCATTTAAGACAAAATCTTTTAGAAATCTCTTTGCTACAATTGACAGAAAACCCAACTCAAAGTGGCTCAAAAGTTAAAATGGAATTTAGTGCTACAAGTAAGTGAAAAATCCAGGAAAATTTAGCTTTAGGCAAGAATCGACTCGGTACCCTAAATGACAGCTCTAAGAACCTGAATTTTTTTGGCTTTGCTATCTGTGACAACAGTTTTATCCTTAGGCCCAAAAGCTTCATTATTTCCCTTGTGCCCCAAATGGCTCTGGCAGCTTTAAGTATTACAGACATACAACTTCACACTATCCAAAAAAAGAGAGATCTCTTCCAGTAGCTCTTCTACAATCTCATATTTATTCTCTTTCATTGATCTCTTCCAGTAGCTCTTCTACAATCTCATATTTATTCTCTTTCATTGGCCTTAAGAGGATCCTTTGTTTGCCCATCCTTACACAAATCACTATCCTCAGGGAGATGACAGACATTGAATCACTTAAGCCAACAGGGCACATGGTTACTGTTGTAAATGGGAGAAAAGTGAATTTCCTAATGGAAAATCAAGAAATTGTCAGCAGAAGATGGTATGCTGGATGGAATGGATGCTGGAGATGTTTCCCCAAATGCATCCATTAAACCAGACCATATAAGATCTGAATGGTGTGTAGGAATTAGGGGAAGAAAAAAGGGGAAAGAGCATTTCAAGAAGAAAGAACAGCTTATATAAAACTCCCAAAAGCAGTAAGGAGCAACTGAGAAAGAGAAAGGATAGTCTGGTTAGATGAAGACGAAGCAGGAAAGAGAGAAAACGGAACTTATAGGCCCCTTTAAAAATGTTGGATTCATACTCTAGCTCATGTACATGCACATCCACTTCTTTTTTGTCAGGTACTTGGGGGCAGGAAACCCTAGTTAGCTTTGTGTGTTGGGGATTAGGCAACGACTTTGAAACATGCCATATTGGATACAATGTGTTTAGCGACTTAAATTCCAAATTCCAATGCAGACCTACCTTTTTACAATTTGGTTAGAATTTAATTTGAAGTACATTGGTCATAACTTACTTTAGGACTCAAGTGTGTTTCCTACCCTCAAGAGCCAAGCTAATCTTTAGCACTCTTCAGATCAAAGTAACTGTAATTTTTACCATGAAATTCTTCTTGGTGTTATTAAGTCAAAATGTGATTAACGCCCATTAAAATACATTCACTTACTTATAGTTGTTTACCAAACCCATTTATTATTCTTCCAGATTCCTCAGCTAGATTCCTCAGCTAGACTGCATATCCAGACTCCCTGTCTGGGAGTGGCAGGAAGAAGAAACAACTCATGTGACTTAGTTCTATTGAAAGAAATGTTAACAGAACTGAGTTAGGCCACTTTCAGGCCTAGCCCATGAAAAACCTCTCATTAATCCTCCACACTCTTTAACTTTCCAGATTGATGCAGATGAGCACAGTGGCCTTGTAAGCCACATATGGAAAGACGACAGAGCTACAAAATGGAGGAAACGAGGATCTGTGGATTATCAGTTAGAAAAGAACTATGTGCTGATTAGGACTTTACATGAGTTCATAGTTTACATTAGGGTTCACTCTTGGTGTTCTATATTCTATAGGTTTGGACAAATGTATAATGGCATATATCCACCATTATAGTATCCTACAGAATAGTTTCACTGCTCTAAAAATTCTCTATGCTCTGCCCATTCATCCATCCTTCCCCCCAACCCTGGTAACCTCTGACCTTTGACTGTCTCCATAGTTTTGCCTTTTCCAGAATGTCATACAGTTTCTATCATAGAGTAAGCAGCCCTTTTGATTGGCTTCTTCACTTAGTAAAGTGCATTCAAATTTTCTCCATGTCTTTCCATAGCTTGATAGCTCATTTCTTTTTAGTGCTGAATAATATTCTATTGTCTAGACCTACTAGTTTATTTTTCCATTCTCACAGTAAAGGATATCTTGGTTGCTTCCAAGTTTTGGCAATTAGGAATAAAGCTACTATAAATATCCATGTGCAGATTTGTGGGAACATAGCTTTTAATTTCTTTGGGTAGATACCAAGGTGGTTGAGTGCTGGCTTGTATGGTAAGAGTATGTTTAGTTTTGTAAGAAACTGCTAAAACTGTCTTCCGAAGTGGCTGTACCCATTTTGCACTCCCACCAGCAATGAATGAGAGTTCCTGTTGCTCCACATCCTTACCAGCATTGGGTGTTGTCAGTGTTTTGGATGTCAGCCACTCTAATAGGTGTGTAGTGGTATCTCATTATTTTAATTTGCAATTCCCTAATGACATATGATGCTCAACACCTTTTCATATACTTAGTTGCCATCAGTGTATCTTCTTGGTGAGGTGTCTATTAAGGTCTTTTGTCCATTTTTAAATCAGGTTGTTCACTTTCTTATTGTGGAGTTTTAAGAGTTGTTGCTACATTTTGGATAACAGGCTTTTATCAGATGTGTCTTTTGCAAATACTTTCTCCCAGTCTGTGGCTTTTCTTCTCATTCTCTTGATATCGTCCTTTGCAAAACAGAAGTTTTTAACTTTAATGAAGTCAAGTTTATCAGTTATTTCTTTCATGGATTGTGCCTTTGGTATTGTATATAAAAAGCCATCTAGGTGAGGGCTGGGCCGGTGGTCTGGTGCTTAAGTTTGGCGCACTTGCTTCGGTGGCCTGGGTTCAATTCCTGAGCACGGACCTACACCACTTGTCAGTGGCTATGCTGGGGCAGCAACCCACATACAAAATAGAGGAAGACTGCAAACAGATGTTAGCTCAGGGTGAATCTTCCTCAGCAAAAAAAAAAAAAAAAAAAAGTCATCTAGGTTTTCTCCTATATTATCTTGTAGGAGTTTTAGAGTTTTGTGTTTTACCTTTAGGTCTGTTACCCATTTTGAGTTAATTTTTGTGACAGGTGTAAGGTCTACATTTTAATTTTTATTTTTTTACATATGGATCCAGTTGTTTCAACATCACTTGTTGAAAAGATTCTCTCTGTTCCATTGTATTGCCTTTGTGCCTTTGTCACAGATTGGCTGATTATACAGGTGAGTTTATCTCTGGAATCTTCCTGTTTCCATTGATCTATTTATCTACTCTTTTACTACCACACTGTCTTGCTCATGGTAGCTTTACAGTAAGTCTTGAAGTCAGGTAGTGTCAGTCTCCAACTTTGTTTTTCTTCTTCACTATCGAGTTTGCTATTCTCGTTTTTTTGCCTCTCCACATAAACTTTAGAATCAGTTTGTCAACATCTGTTAAATAACTTGCTTGGATTTTGATTGAAATCACATTGAATCTGCAAATAAAATTGGGAAGAACTGACATCTTGAAAATATTGAGTTTTCCTATCTATAGACATGGAATATCTCTCCATTTAAGTTCTTTGATATCTTTTGCTAGAGATTTATAGTTTTCCTCATATAGATCTTGTACACATTTTATTAGATTTATAACCTAAATATTTTGTTTTTGGGGGTGCTAACATAAATGGTAATATGTTTTTAATTTCAAATTCCATTTAGTCATCGCTGTTATCTAAAGAAGCAACTGCTTTTGTACATTAATCATGTATTCTGCAACCTGGCTATAATCACTTAGTAGTTCCCGGAGGTTTTTTGTCCATGCTTTCAGATTTTCTCTATAGATGATCATGTCATCTGTGAACAAAGACAGTTTTATTTCTTCCTTCACAACTTGTATACATCTTTCATTTCCTTTTTTTATCTTATTGCATTAGCTAATATGATGCTGAAAAGCAGTGGTGAACAGGGGATATCCTTGCCTTTTTTTTTGATCTTAGCAGGAAAGCTAGTTTCTCAAGTATGATGTCAGTGTAGTGTTTTGTGGATGTTCTTTATCAAGTTATTCCTACTTACCGAGACTTTTTTTTTCATGAAAGGATGCTGAATTTCACCAAATAATTTTTCTGCATCCATTGATATGATTATGTCAGTTTTTTTTTCTTTTTTTTTTTTTAGTTTTTTGGTCTGTTAATGTGCTGGATTGAATTAATTGTTAAACGTTGAACCAGCCTTGCACACCTAGAATTAATCCCACTTGGTCATGGTGTATAATTATTTTCATGCATTGTTGGATTCAATTTGCTAATGTTTTGTTAAGAATTTCTGCATTTATGTCATGAGGGATATTGATCTATAGTTTTCTTTTCTTGTAATGTCTTTGTCTGGTTTTGGTATTAAGGCAATGCTGGCCTCACAGATGAGTTAGGAAGTATTCTCTCTGCTTCTATCTTTTAAAAGAGATTGTGGAGAACTGGTATAATTTCTTCTTTAAATGTTTGGTAGAATTCACCAATGAACTCATATAGGCCTGGTGCTTTCTGTTTTGGAAGGTAACTAATTATTGATTGAATTTCTTTAATAGGTATAGGCCTATTCAGATTGCCTGTTTCTTCTTGTGTGAGTTTGCCAGATTGCATCTTTCAATGAATTGGTCTATTTCATCTAGGTTATCAAATCTGTGGGCACAGAGTTATTAATACTATTTTTTATTATTCTTTTACTGTCCATGTGATTTAGACTGATGTCCCCTCCTTAATTTCTGATATTAGTGATTTGTGCCTTCTCTCTTTTTGTTCTTAGTTAGCCTTGCTAGAGGCTTATCAACTTAGTTGATCTTTTCAAAAAACCAGCTTTTGGTTTTGTTGATTTTCTCTATTAATTTCCTATTTTCAGTTTCACTTATTTGTGTTCTAATTTTTATTATTTATTTTCTCTTCTTAGTTTGGATTTAATTTGCTCTTCTTTTCCCACTTTCCTAAAGTGGAAGCCTAGATGATTGATTTTAGATATTTTTCTTTTCTAATATACGCATTCAATGCTATAAATTTCCCTCTAAGTATTACTTTCACTACATTCTACAAATTTTAAATTATTTTCATTTAGTTCAAAATATTTTTAATTTTCTCTTGAGATTTCTTCTTTCGTCCACATGTTATTTAGAAGTATTGTTTAATCTCTAAGTAAAAAATTTCCCAGCTATCTTTCTGTTATTGATTTCTAGTTTAATTCCACTGTGGTCAGAGAGAAGACTCTGTATGATTTCTATCTTTTAAATTTTGTGAATGTGTATTTTATGACCCAGAATGTGGTCTATCTTGGTGAATGTTCCATATAAGCTTGAAGAGAATAGATAATCTGCTGTTGTTGGATGAAGTTGTCTATGGTCTGTTTTCTTCAATTATGTCCTTACTGATTTTCTGCCTGCTAGATCTGTCCATTTCTGATAGAGGGGTATTAAAGTCTCCAACCATAATAGTGATTCATCCATTTCTCCCTGCAGTTCTATTGGTTTTTGCTGCATGTATTGTGATGTTCTGTTGTTAGGCACATACACATTAAGTACATGTTCCTTTGTTAAATAATGTTCCCTTGTTATCCCTAGTGGTTTTCCTTGCTCTATAATTTTCCTTGCTCTGAAGTCTACAAATTAATATAGTTACTCCCACTTTTTTTCTTATCAATGTTAGCATGGTTTATCTTTTTCTATCCCTCTACTTTTAACCTATATGTGCCTTTTTGTGTTTAAAATGGGTTTCTTGTAGACAGCATATATTTGATCCACTCTGACAATCTTTGTCTTTTAATTCATTTAGACCATTTATATTTAAATTGACTATTGATACAGCTGAATTCATATCTAACATATTTGTTACTGTTTTCTATTTGTTGCCCTTGTTCTTTGTTTCTATTTTTGTCTTTCACACTTTTTCTGCCTTTTGCGGTTTTAATTGAGCATTTTATGATTTCATTTTCTCTCCTTTCTTAGTCTATCAATTATATATATTTTTAACTTTTTTAGTAGTTGTCCTACAGTTTGCAGTACATATTTACACTAATCAACGACCACTTTCAAATTACACTATACTACTTTATGGGTAGTGTAAGTACCTTATAATAAAATATTCCTAATTCCTCCCTCCCTCCCTTTCATCCCTTGTATCATTGTTGTCATTCATTTCACTTACACATAAACATATATATGTATATACATAAGCATACTTGAATAGTGTATTCAAATATATACATTATTGCTATTATTTTGAACAAACTGTTACCTGTTAGGTCAATTAAGAATAAGAAAAAAAAGTTTTTATTTACTTTCACTTATTCTTTCTCTGGTTTTCTTCCTGTCTTTTGTAGACCTGAGTTTCTGACCTACATTATTTTCTTTCTCTTTGAAGAAATTCTTTTAGCTTGCCTAACAAGGCACATCTACTGGCAATCAATTCCTTCAATTGTTTTTTTTTGGTTTGACAATGTCGTTATTTCTTCACTTTTGAAGGCTAATTTTGCAGGCTATAGAATTCTAGGTTGGTGGGTTTTTTCTCTCAACAGTTGAGCTATTTCACTCTACTCTCTTCCTACTTACATGGTTTCTGAGGAGAAGTCAGATTAACTTTTACCTTTGCTCCTCTAGATGTAAGATGTTTTCCTGTGGTGTCTTCCTCTAACCCTGTCAAAAGCACAAGGAGATGTCTCTCTGATATTTACTGTGAGAACCTAGTAGAGCTCCTGGAAGTAAAATTCACAGAAGTGTGGGGATCCCCCTACAACTGGGTCCCCTCCGAGTTTTTAACTCTCAGACTTGTCCACAGTGAGCCTCCAGCGATTCATCAATTACAGCTCAGGTTTTCCTATTCCACACTGTTCCCTCATAGGTTTCTGCTCCAGTAAGTTGTGTGATTCTCTGTGTCTGCTTGTTTATCTCTCCAATTTTGAGGGCAATGGTCTGCCCTGTGACCTCACTTCTTTGATGGATCTAGGAAGTATTGTTGCTTTTTTCAGTCCATTTAGCTTTTTACTTGTTAGGACAGACTGGCAACTTCTAAGCTCCTTACATGCTGAACTGGAAAGAAAATCTTTTTAAAAGATAATTTAGTTTTTCAGAGAAGTACCAAGTAGGATTTGAACTGATGAAATGCTGTCTTCCACAGTTGAATTTGGTATCATGAAATTACCTTCAGATTTTTACATGAATTGCCTTCATTGTTACAGTTTGAAAACCAATCAGATACAGGGCCATAAATATGGAGGATATGTGTAAGGATCCTATGAACTAATTGTAGTCCATGTGTCTACCATTGTTCAACACAAATACCCATCTTAGAAAGGGCTCTACAACAAATTTGGCTGGATCATCTTAAGTGTCAACTATTATGAAACCTCATGTTGTCAAAGTTTTGTGAATTCTACAGGCCCTTTTACTTTCTTTTCCATCTTTACTCCTTTAATCATTAAGTGACATTCTCATCAAAAGCTGGATAGGAAAATTAATAAAAGTAATATAGAAGTCAGTCAATTTGAGAACTCTGATATAAGATTTGGTGAAGAATAAATTCAACTATTTTTAATACAAAGTTTTTAGTGGTTGCTAGATTTTAATTACTTATATTTATTACTAAAACAGATGAAACTAAATCTCAGTTTTGCTTATAAGGAGCATATAAACAGGTTTATTTCAGATAAGTCATAACATTACACAAATCACTTCAATATGTTAAATAAAATATTAAAAGTTTCAAGATATCCTTGAGTATTATTAATAAAAACAAAAACACCACAATCTTAGGACCTCATTTTAATCCAAACTTTATCTGGTGAAAAGCTAGAACACAGTATTTCCTATCAAAGTATTAAAGAGGAATCAAACATTTATATTATGGAGGAAAATATAATCTTATGAATTCTTTTCCTATCTTGATAGGAATAAACATGAAAGGAAATATTGTTTTAGCTCCTCCATATACAAAAAAAACAAATCTAAATCAATTCTTAATGGGATCACAAACAATTTCATTATGGAGTCTGGATGAATAAGTGTTCTGAATTCCAGGAATGTTTTCTTGCCAATTAAATGTAACCACATAAATTATGCTAATATAGTGAAAGGAAAAACAGTTTCTTATTTTGAAAACTGCCTGCTGGTTGAGCCAGATTCCCTAATATTAAAGGTATAGAAGTGTCCTTTTGTTTGAAGAAATACTTTAACAGACCTTTTGATTATGTAGAGACGGGCATTACGCTTAGACTGGAAAGAGAGTTTCAGAATGAGAGAGGATGAAACGATGAAAGGGCTAAATTGCTCTGTATCATAAAACAACAGGAATTTCAGAGTGGAAACTGGTCATTGAGATCTCAGAGGAAAAGAGACAAGAGACAGAGCTATGGAAGGAGAGCAGAGTGTGGGCATAAACCAATTAGAGCAAGACTAAGACAGAGAAGGATGCATCTGCCCATAGGAGGCCAGCTGAAGAACTGTGATGTTTAATATTCAATTTTAAGATGAAGTTTCTAGTTCCATTGATAAATACTCATCTTAATAATTATCCCTAAGTCTTTAGAAAAAGACTTGCATATTCCAATTTTGAGTTATTGGTAATTGAGGAACATAGAAAAATCTCTTTTACGTTCTTACTCTGTGCAAGGTGAGACTGAAAGAGGAAAGCCATCTGCAGTATTACAGAATGAAAGATGACAGGAAACACTATCCCCTACTCCCCACCCCAAACACACACTCTAGAAATTGTCAGAAATAGTGTGGTGAATGCTAAACTTCTCACATTACAGCCACGGGGGCTCAGGTCAATTTATTTGTATACTAAACGAATGGATGACACCAGAAGCTTTAAGGACATGGACATACTAAAATGTAAAGTTATAAAGAAGGCGACTTTAAATATTTATAAGAAGGTGATATATATAGTTGATTCGCATTATTTGTGGTAGTTATGTTCTATAAAGTCGCCGTGAATATCAAATTAGAAAATACTGAACCACTGCTCCCAGGGGAAATAGAGGGTTAGGTTCCTGTGAACCTCTGGTCATAACATTTTCACCAACCAATCAGTACATAACCTTGTTTAATGTCTGTTTCTGTTTAAAGACACCTTATTTAAACACAAAAAACATGGCACTAAATAAAACATGAAAAGGACACTTGTCTATATAGTATGAGCGCTGAAAGAAGAAGGCAGAGGATCGCCTTGTTCAGCTTCAGCTGGAAATGTGCACATCAGGAAATTCAAATTTTTTGCTGTTCTATGTATTCCATGAACGACCATGAGAACACTAACTATTGCTTTTGGGGTTACAAAAAAATTTTAGTGAGTTGGAAATTTGCAAATATGGAATCCATGAGCAACGTGGATCCACTCAATCAGTTATTCAAAGGCTTGCATAAGGTAGGCTCTCTTCATCTTCCAACTTTGCCTTTCATACTTCCTATGCATAACCACACTACAATCAAAATAGCCTGGGGTTCTTGTACTTAGAAAAGTACAGTTTGTACCTTGATTTATATACTTCTAGGAATGTGCTTTCTAGAGCTCTCCCACAAATTTAAATAAAATATTTCCTTCAGAGCCCATCTAGAAATTCATTTCTGAGAAGGCTTTACCTGTCTCAACCATATTGTTTCTTGCAATTTAGCATATTGTTTCAATGGCTATAGGTATATCAGTCAGATT
Organism: Equus caballus; assembly: GCF_041296265.1. NCBI lineage: Eukaryota > Metazoa > Chordata > Mammalia > Perissodactyla > Equidae > Equus > Equus caballus. The sequence goes on from NC_091704.1 coordinate 23,693,454, forward strand.
TATGCTAAACAACACAGTTGCTTTGTAAGTGTTCTCTGGATGCTTTAAACTAATACTATATTTTCCCAGTTAAATAATAAGAGTTTGGGCTGTGTCTTTTAACTAGTCTTTATCTCCTTTTGTCTAACATACATTTGGAATCAAAGTAAGGATGTCTAAATATAAGCACTCTAATTTTCAGATGCAGTTTAACCCAATCTCGTTAAGACATGAATGTGTCATAAATAGTAGACAAGTTACATATCTTAAGCTGACTTAAATGAATAATGACTCCCTGAGGTATTTAGAGTGTTATGTGGAAGCTGTGGGTTTGTCTTATGCTAGATAGGGAAGGTGTAATGCTTGCAGAGGGTACAGGAGATATGACAGGAAGCATCTGAGGTATCTGCTATCCTTTGACTCACTGTTATGCTTTCTAAAAAGATTTAGGGATATTCTGGATTACTTTTCCCATTTGATGGTCACTCAGGTTTTGTGGAAGCTGGAAAATACTGGGCGTGTTTCCTTCCTATACATAGGTCACATGACATTTCTGTTTTTCTTTTATCCCCATTAGTTCAAACTGATCTCCCTTTCCAAAATGTCTTTACTGCTACACTTGCTAAACTCTCTGCATTTTTACTTTTGTTAAAAAATATTTTAAATTCCTGTTGCTTTTTTATAGCCTCCATAGTATTTTTACATACATTATCTTATTTTTGAATCAAAACCTAAACTTTTCCAACATTCATGAATTTCTCTACTGAATCTGCCTTCCCACTGTAATATTATTATTGATATAATATTCCTTAAAATAGTTTTTATTTATTTCTTTTTATTAAATTACAATTGATACATAACATTATATTAGTTTCAGGTGTACAACATAAAGATTCAATACTTGTATACATTGCAAAATAAGTCTAAAAAGCTTCTGCACAGAGAAGGAAACAATCAACAAAATGAAAAAGCAACACACTCAAAACATATAAAGAACTCATACAACTCAATAACAAAAACACAATCTGATTAAAAATGTGCGAAGGAGGGCTGGTCTGGTTGCATAGTGGTTAAGTTCACACACTCTGCTTCAGTGGCCCAGGGTTCATAGGTTTGGATCCTAGGCGCAGACCTACACACTGCTCATCAAGGCATACTGTGGCAGCGTCCTACATATAAAAGAGAGTAAGATTGGAATAGATGGTACTTCAGGGACAATCTTCCTCAAGCAAAAAGAGGAAAATTGAGCAAAAAGAGGAAAATTGGCAATGGATGTTACCTTAGGGCCAATCTTCCTCATGAAAAAAAAAAAACACACAGGAAGAGGATCTGAATAGATATTTTTCCAAAGAAGACACACAGATGGCCAATAAGCACATGAAAAGATGCTCAAAATCACTAATAATCAGGAAGATGCAAACCAAAACCACAATGAGATATCACCTCACACCTGTCAGAATGGCTATTATCAAAAAGACAATAAATAACAAGTGTTAATAGCCAAGACATGGAAGCAACACAAGTGCCCATCAACGGATGACTAGAAAAAGGAGATACACACACACACACACACACACACACACACATTGGAATACTACTCAGCCATAAAAAAAGACAAAATTGTGCCATTTGCAACGTCATGGATGGACCTTGAGGGTATTATGCTGAATCAAATAAGTCAGACAAAGAAAGACAAATACCATACGATTTCACTCATATGTGGAAGATAAACAGACAGATAAGGAGAATAGATTAGTGATTATCAGAGGAGAAGGGGATGGGGGAGGGTAAAAGGGATAAAGGGGCATATACATCTGATGATGGTTAAAAACTGGACTGTTGGTGGTGAACACAATGCAGTCTATATAGAAACGAAATACAGTGATATACACCTGAGATTTACAAATTGTTGTAAGCCAATATGACCCCAAAAAATAATTTTTAAAAATTAGAATATGGGGTCAGCCCCATGGCCTAGTAGTTAGGTTCACCGTGCTCTGCTTCAGTGGCCTAGGTTTGCGGTTGGGATCCCAGGCATGGACCTACATCACTTGTCAGCCATGCTGTGGTGGTGACCCACATACAAAGTAGAGGAAGACTGGCACAGATGTTAACTCAGGGATAATCTTCCTAAAGCCAAAAAAACAGAGGAAGATTGGCAACAGATGTTAGCTGAGGGTGAATCTTCCTCAGGAAAAAAAAATTACAATACAGTACATTCTAAACTTAAAAAAAAAATAATAAGTATTGGTAAGGATGCGAAAAAAAGGGAACTCTCATACACTGTTGGTAGGAATGTAAATTGGCGCAGTTGCTATGGAAATCAAATAGTTGTTTTTAGATTCTCAGACTGAAAAATAAACATGTAACTATTTTGTGAATAAATATAATAATCTCGCAGAAAACAGATGAAGATTCTTATTCATTGGCCTAAGAGATGTATCTGGGGATTTAGTTTAGTTCTTTTCAAATCTAATAACTCTATAAGTTACTTTATTAAAAAGTATGGAAATATAGTACGGCTATGGCAGACTAGATTTCCCTATTGCCAATTATCCACTTCCAATCTCTATAAGAGGATAAAATTTGTCTATCCCATTAATATCGAGCCTAGACATGTGACATGTTTTGGCCAAAGGAATTAGTGGAAGTGATAAAAACCATGCCTTAACAGATTTTTAAAGTCATTGCATGGGTTGGCCATGGCATTTTTATCTTGGTCTTAATAATGGGATGTGGCTGCTCCATTGTTTTAGTACTTAGGATTAAAAAGTCACTAAAGCAGAGCAGCAGCCAAAATGTAACATGAGAAAGAAGTAACTATTGTTTGTAAGCCACTGAGACTTAGGAGTAGATTGTTATTGCACTTACACAGTGACTCATACAAAAATTGATATCAAGTACAGAGATGCTTTAATACAGAGTGGCAGTGACTTAGTGAGGTAATTACTAGGGGCTGGAAAAATGGCAACTCATGTTATGCAGTGGTGATGCATTTGGTAAAACTGTCACTTATGGTAAACGAGAAGGCAGATATTGAGCAAAATAAACTTAGAGAAAAGGAATTTACTAACCTGCCTTTGTTGCTATTGGCTGCATTCAAACATGGTACAGCAAGAAACAGATGAGCTCTGGAAGAATGGATCTGGTTTCAAATATCAATGGAGGGGGAAGGAGAGAATCCAGAAATTCTATGACTCACAAGGTTAAAAGAGACAATTGTTTCTCATATCCTACCAGTGAAAAATAAAGTTAAAAATTCTCTGAGAAACAATGACTGACCTAAGGTCAAAACCAAACCAAGTATATAGCTGTCATGTTCTTTGTTGTAACTCATAAATAAAATAAAAGTGGCACCAACCAATACTTTCTAGATTAAATGTAGCCCCTGTAAATCCTTGGACAAAGTTGATCAGAGAAAAGAGACTGTATGTTTTCTCATGGAAGTCTGACAAACTTAGGGTGACGATAATTAAGTCCAAAGAGAGTTAGCTATGTCTTGAAAATAACTGTGGGTGTGACTACTGACACATGTAGACAACTGGAATAAAATAGATAAAATTCTAAGTTTTAGACAGTCATACTGCTAAGATTGCTTCTAGCATGAACTAAGAGAGACTAGGAGTATTTGAGACTTAAAATGACACTTGGGCTTCAATATTCTATGGGAATGAAGCAGACTGACAAAGTTGCTCAGCACTATAAGGCATATTCTTAAATATCTTCTTCTGATAGGGCCAAGGAAGATATTGGGAGAGGATAGACCACTCAAAAGTCAGAGTCAAAAGCCATGGAGACAATGGAATAGGGAGCTAATGCTAGAGAACAGAATCAGAACTAACTAAAAAAATATTTCCTAACCCAGTATAGGAATCCTTTGTAACATACGTCCAGTGTGATTTCAAAACTGCAACTGACCAATGATTCTTGTGTGCTTCCCATTTTTCCCTTTCTGAATTGGAGTTACTATGATTATCCTGTCCCCTTTCCAGCATTGTACACTGGGTAGGTGTGGGGGAGATAACTTGTCTTTTTAGTTCATAGCTCACTGGATCAAGAAGGGCAAGATCCAGACCTGATCTAAAAATTATTATTAAATCCTGAATTTTAGTCTGGGGAGACTTATGGGTGTCCCTTAGGGAGTGGGTAAGTATTTTGCATGTGTAAGATTGCATAACAAATATTTCTGATCAAGAGGGTCACAAATACAGTAGACTGTATCTGTGGTAAGTTGTATTATTGCTCTCAATTACTTGTCCCACTTTCAGCAAATCATACTTTGCTGCTCCATTAACTGCAGGCTTGGTCATGTGACATGTTTTGGCCAATAGAATGTAAGTAGAAATGCTGTGTGCTATTCCTGAGCAGTATTTTTATGAGTCAGCACTTAGTTCTTCCATGGCTCTTTTTCCTCTGCCACAAAAATTGCAGTTCCCAAAACAATCTGATCAAAACCAGTTGAAGTATCAAGAAAAATATAATTTGAAAACTATATTTTCTGATGTATATATAAAAAATACTTGACTAGATTTAAAAGTAGCTCTAATTTTAAACTGATTTAGTTATTTAAAAAGTCACCATACTCACTGCTGAATATCAAGCTGCATGTCTGAACATTAAACTAAAGGAAGAAATGGTCAGCGAGTCCTTTAACAGAAACATTTCTTAAATGTATTTTTCAGATCTAATCGTCTCTTTAACAAATACGTAACAAAAAATGAAACAGTTAATCAGAAACCAACTGCAATTTCATGAAATAAAATTTAAAAATCATCTTTGTCTTTAATTATTTGGTCCAATTTTCAGAATAAATATAAAATCATTAACAGTGTAAGATATGCAAGATATCTAAACTTATACCTGAAATTCTGATTTTGGCATGTCACTTCCTTTGAGAGTAAAGTCCATAATGCTTATCAGGATTGAAAAATTGCCACAAATTTGCAATTATAATTGTATTTACAACATATTGAATAAGTTTAAATAAATGAGGTTTCTTTGTTGTTGTAGTTTCTCTTGTTCAGTAGGAAGGGCTAGGAGAAACAGTGCACTCTGGAATTCTATTGTTTTTCCCACTCACCAGTGAATCTTTACTGTTTTACAAAACACATACAACACTCTGAGAGAAGGACTGTTTTGTAAGAAACACAAACAGAAAGACCATCAACAATCTGGAATTTAGCTTTCTGCAAAACTCTCAGTGTTTGGAAATGTAACTGAGAGTAAAGCAGTAGCTCCTGGGCATCCAGCAGGATTTTCGTAAACATACTGGTAACACTTGAAAACGATGAGAAACCAGGTATTTGGGGTATAAAAGTTGGTAAATATTTACAGGTTTACCATATTGTTCCTATGTTTCAATTTGTATAATTTACCAATTTACCATAGACTAATAAGAGTAAATCAATAGTTTTACTACAATTGTGTTTCTGTCCCTTTATTCTTGAGTTTCAAAAGTTTTGACTCATGCGTTTTGTTAATATGTTACGTGGACCATATACATTTAATAATATCTTACTTCATTACTAAACATAGGCTTTATTAAAATCATTCATGAAGAGTCAGGTATTACTTAACACCTGAATCCCTATATTTGATAGACTTACTATTACAATGTAAAGTCATACTCTGATTGGTTGTTACTGCCTATAAGAGGCTGGACCTTTCTGTGAATAATGAGAAGGAACAGAACTTAAAAATATTAAAAACAAAAGAATTTTAAAATATCTTGAATAAATACAGTGACTAAACACAAAAACAGGGGTAGTAAACAGGAGATACAGTAATACAGTAAGGAAAAGAGTTAGTAATATATAGAGAGAAGGCTTGCAAGAGAATAAAATGACCCTCAACATAGTGAACCTGAAGCCTTTTAAAATGTCTCTTCCCTATATGTGCAATGGTGGGGAGGTTAGGAATAAATGGGAAAATCCAATATTTGTGACACCTTCACTAGTATTTAAATGCTCAAGAACTGGCCCCTAATGGGTTAATCTACAGATATCTGATCAATGCATTTCCTTAGATCAGTGGCTCCCCAAGGTTGACTGCTCATGAAAATTTACTTTGGCACTTAAGATAAATGTTCCCGAATTTCCAAAACAGACTACTGAATCAAAACCTTTTAAGCCAGGGCTTGGAAAAGTGTACTTTTAAAAGATGATCCTCACATACAACTCCGGTTAAGAATCATCAGCCTTGGAGGCTCAATCTAGATAGTTAAATAAAATTTTTTATAATTCAATAGAATGCCAAACAATAAACAAGAACATTTGGTATTTTAAAATCAAAGGGCTGTTTTGAAACATTTTATATAATTAAATAATAAGGATTACAGAAAGACACCCAGATGAATGCTTAATTTGTGTGTTTACGCATCTATGTGTGCAATAATAACCCAGTAACTATTAAGTTCATTGGTGTATAGGCATCAGATGACAATTTTAATAAATCATGACCCTGAGTTACCAGGAAAAATTAATGTATGCTAATGCATATGAAGGCATTAATATGTATTCTATTTTGGGAATGATATTCAATTTAAAAAAATTTCACTATTTAAAGGGATAAGGCTTACAAGGAAATATTCTATATAATAATGGTTTTAACATGCCTAAATACATATTATCACAAGCCAAAATATTCTTTTATAGCTTTTTAATTTTTTTCTCATTTCAAGTAAGCAAGTTTGTAAACTTTCTCCCAAAGTCCCTCAGAAATTGAATAATGAACTCAACTCTGAAGTCACGTCTGTTTTCCTCTGCTATGGTTCAAAACTGGTGTTCTTTTCTTTCTTTCCTTTTTTTTCCTTACTGCTTTCAAGTAATTTTAAGAAACTCTCCTAAGAAATATAAGGTCAAGTCAAATTTGGAGGGATTTAAGGAAATTGGAAATAAAACTGAACAGAGTCAAATATAAAATAATTGGTCTATAGAGAGAACAGACTGGACACACAAACCTTGGCATTGTCTATAAGGCACTGAAAAACATAAGAAACCAAGGCCTTTTGTGAAAAACTTCCCAGAATGTTTCTCTACATTAAAAAAATCCTATGAGGAGAAACCAAGCCATCTCACCAATGTACAAAATATTAAAAGAATAGTATATAAGTGCCTGGACCATCTGATGAGACCAATAAGCACAGTGATTTAAGTTTATTATTTTATTTTCAACAGTTTCAGTCTTGAACTATTATTTCTAAATAGTTTTTATTGACCAGAATCTAATTCTAATGTATTTCTTTTATATACATATCGCCATCTTCATAACATCTGGCTGTATTTTGCCAACATGTATAAAGATAGTTTACCTTTGTATAAGTTTACAAGATACAGTTAGAAAGTCACCCCTTTTCTCCTGAAAAACCAAACAGGTAGGGTGTGAGAGTTCCACAAATAGTGGAAAGGCCTTTCCCATACATAACTGAACCTCCATTTCAAGAGAATACAGACAGTGGTACCTCCTGCTATCCAGGCAGGCAGTACAGGTCTCGGGAGGAAGGTGGCAGCAGCTCTAACTATGCATTTCCCCAAGAACCGGGGACAGGAAAGCACCAGTTGCAAAAACACTGAAATTACACATGCAGTAGCATGATTAACTCTTTAATTCTTAATCCTTTTCCTTGCTTTTTTAATTTTCTTGGTCCTTCTGAGATTCTCATGAAAGCTATGGCTCCTCTCCCAAGAAAAACTGACATATTTTCTATAATGCTTTTTTGCATAAAATTTCAGGGGATCCACAGACACCTTAAAAGCTTGATCATTGACTGGATTAAAAACTTCTCATTTACTACCTGGATAGAATTTTAGCCTTAAATCAACATAATTTGTAAGATACAACTACCTAAAAATACTAATGTTAAATTAAGCATCTTTTAGAATATATTCATTACTTAGCCATATTCAACCATACTGTATTTTTAACTAAATCTGTTTTCCACTCCCTGTTGTCTACTTTTTTCATTAAGCCACAAAACAGTAGGACAAATGATATGGGATAAATAGCAGGAGGCTCACCTTGATGTCAGTAGCCCTACTTAAGAAACTGTACTTCCTGTCAACCTAAGTCCCCCTCCATCCCCAGATCCTCTCTACAGGATGTCTACCGTCCATTTTCACATCCATGTCATAGTAGTCTGAAATAGTCTGTGGTCAAACTAGGAGTAAAGGTCTTTGAGTCTAAACTTTATATTAAAAATACACCAATATTCATGTTTCTGAAAATACTCTTATTTTTGCTAGTGGCAGAGAAAAGCAGTGAAAGCAAGGCAATAGAAGTGACTAGAGGGCTGGCCCGGTAGCGCAGCAGTTAAGTTCACACGTTTGGATTCTTGGCGGCCCGGGGTTCGCTGGTTCGGATCCCGGGTGTGGACATGGCACCGCTTGGCAAAAAGCCATGGTGTGGTAGGCATCCCACGTATAAAATAGAGAAAATGGGCATGGATGTTAGCTCAGGGCCAGTTTTCCTCAGCAAAAAGAGGAGGATTGGCAGTAGTTAGCTCAGGGCCAATCTTCCTCAAAAAAAAAAAAAAGAAGAAGAAGAAGTGACTAGAAATGGCTAATCAATAGCTCTCATACTATTTCTATATAATTCCTGTCCCTCAAGCAGGAGTCACGAATATTACATTTACCCATTATATTCCTGTTGTTTAGAAGAGTGCTTGGCCTATAGAAAATGCTTAGTAAATATGACTAAACTTAGAGAGTAAGCAGATTGGTAAATGAGAAAAACATACTTGCCACACTAGCAAGACCCTAGATAAACACTTCAGGTTAACTAAAAATAACTTAACTGTCTACGTATAGGATGCATTAGCTAGGGTTCTCCAGGATGCAGAACTGAGGCAAAAGTTTATATGCTACTACTTTTATTAGCAAGTGCAGGAGTGAGAGAAAAAGGGAGTCAGGGAGGGAAAGAGGGAGAGCAAATATGAGGGGATGGATTTCTGAGTAAGCCTTTAATTATCAAGCACAATCATCGGAAAGGGTTTATGAACTATTATGTTCCAACTACATGTACTATGAGCTACAGTCTATTAAGGGATGAAGGAAGAAGAATTTACCTGCTGGTGCCCATCTCCTATTGGTCCAACATGTGCCCCATAGGGCATTAGCATCTCCTCACTTCCAGGTTACATTTACCTGAATCCTCAAGAGAGATTGCTATTAATCTGCAAGCTGAATTGTTCTCTGAGATGGTAGCTAGGTCAGAACAAGTGACTAAAGGCCTAGAGACAAGTGAAGCTAAGAGGATTTGTGGAGGCACAAATAAACATACTATAGCATATTCACAAGATGGAATACTATTCAGCAATAGAAACAAATAAATTACTTATATACCAAACATCAGGGGTGAATCCCAAAAACATAATGCTTAATGAAAGAAGCCTTACAAAAAAGAGTACATGGCATAGAATTCTATTTCTGTAAAATTCTAGAACAAGTGAAATTAATCTATTGCTAATAAAAAATCAGAATAGTGATTGTCTCTGGGAGATACGACAAAAATTGTCTTGGAAGGGGAATAAGGAAACTTTCTGGAGTGATGGTAATGTTTGATATCTGGGTGGGGATTGGATCACACAGATGTGTGCATTTGCTAAAACTCAGTGAATGAACATCTAAGATTTGTGCATTTCATTGTATATGAAATTCTTAACCAAAGAAAAATACAAACAGAAAATCTGGGATATTCATGCAATTGCATATGATTCAACAGGAACAAACTACGGTGGCACAACTTAAGACAGTATAATACCACTTTTACAAAAATAACACAGGCAGAACAATGCTTTATTTTTTCTAGGAATATATACATTTCTATGGATATACATTTTTTTTTCTTTAAAAGGCCCCGGGTATATATAATAATGTCCTAATGAAACCGGCAGAGAGTTAGCCATTGATGATTAAGTAGCTAGGATCTAAAGTTTTTTTTCCTTTTTGCAATTACTGATTATAGCTTTTAGCTGTTTAACCCACCCATTGTTAACTGTGCTGCTTAGGCAATATGCTCTCTGACGCCCACTGGACTCCTATAGATAACATCTCCCTCCAGCCTGGGTCACCATGGTAATGGGTGTGTGACCTGTTTTTCAGGAATTAGAACCCCTTGTCCACTTCAGGCCAGTTGAGACCACCAACTGATCAACTGGGCCAGCGCAGATGTCCGATAGGCGACCCTTTGACATCAAGAAGCTAAAAACTCCACCCTCACATCTTGTTAACGCCACCATTTTGTGAACATGGGTCCTATGAAAAGGCATGAAGTTTGACTACGCTTGCGTAGATCATCAATTACCTCACTCCTCCTCACCTCCAATCACCTCTCTCCACATTTCAGACCACCTTGCTCCCTATCCCATAAATATCTCTGAGTCCCTATTTTTGGGGAAGCAAACTTAAGACTCTTGCTCTCATTTCCTCATATGGCTGTGTTGTGATTAAACCCTCTCTCTGCTGCAATTTCATCATCCTGGTGTTTGGCTTCCTGGGCAGCAGGCAAAAACGAACCTGGTTTGGTAACACTAACGCTGATTCCTTCTATGGGCAGTGGGAAATGATCTAGATTGAAAGTAATGGTTAAAAGGTCTTTAGCTTTTTAAAAATTTTTTTTATAATGTTCTGATTTTTTTAAATGGAAAAATGTAGTAATGCAGTGCTATATCAATCATTTAAAAACAGAAAAAATAAAAGTAATACATGCTTGCTATAGAAAATTTAAAAATTACATTAAGGTATAAACAGATTCAAATTCAATTAGTATGTGGCAATTTGTATCCCAAACTATTTTTACATTTTGTTTGAAACATAGAACTTAAAAATGTCACTGGTTAAAAACAAACAAACGAAAGAACCCCAAAACTGCAGGTGGTTAGAAGAGAGATCCACAATCTTTTGAACTCTTTCTACTTAATACTTGCAGGTGGTTTTGAAGTATGTAGGTACATAATCATGTGTACATAGCTACAATCTTTTTTTTAAAAGTATTTGTTATAAAATGTATACAGATATGCATAATATCAAAAGTTTTTTAAAAGGATGTACTGGATAACTCTTTAGTAGCAATATTATAATTTAACTTCCTCTCCAATGTACTCACTTTTCAGAAAAAATATTCAATACACACCAATATTTAACCGAATTTCAATATTCAGGATAATGATGTTTCCGTTGAAAGATGTGTGAGTACTTTCTTTGAAATGAAGTTGAGAAATAAAGTGCAGAAAATGTGGAAAATAATGATAAGTAGATCACCAAATAAATCACCCATGACCCCACTTCCTAAATAAAACACTGCTAATATTTTTATACACTTTCTTTCATATTTTTCTTTTAATTTTAAAGTTATAATTATACAGTAGTTAAAATTATGATTCTACATTCTCATTTACTATGGTATATTAAGAATTTTCCCATAATATTAAATCTCCCAATAAACAATAGATTTAATGGCTGTATAATACTGCAATTGTGGATTAGTATACTCTGGTTTGCTTACATCAACTCCAATTATTAGCTAGAGTACTTTCCTTTTCTTTTTAACTATTCCACATAACTTTGTGCTTGCTGTATCTTCTGCCTCAACTGCTCTCCCTTGTCTCTGTGAACGGTTGGTTCTTTTCTCACTGCTTTAGACCTCAGCTCAAATATTACCTCAGAGTCCTTCTCAGAAGATCCTAAATGAAAGCAGTACCTGGCCTCCCCAACTCTTTATCACTTGGGTTAGAAAACAATGGGCAAACCACTTGATCCATTTAAGCTTCATCTTTCCTGTATGTAAATAAGTAATAGTTTTTTTCCTAATCTACTTCTCAGTATACTCACGGGTGTTATAACATCATATGTAATATGTGAAAAGGTTTGGTGATCTAAAATTGTTATACCAATATAGCATGTTATTATGAACTTTTTATGGTAGGCAATACACACACACACACACACACACACACCCCATTTTTGTTCAATAGTGCTGAGGACAAGAACTCCTCTAACAAAAGCTTGTTTGCTTTTTACTTATTTTAGCTTTTCTGAGTAAATTCCCACTTCCAGCAATCAAAACAGCCGGAGATTTCACTATAAAAGGATGGTATGATTAGAGCAAAGAAGATAGGCCAACAGCTTAGCATAGGCTTTATCTGCACAGAAAAGTCTGTATCAACAAAGAAACTTTTGTATTACAATTTAGAAATCATATTTCATGCACTCAATAGTTTGGCTGGTAAGTAGCTTTTTAATGTAAATATCAGTCCAATAAATTTAAATATAATATATAAAGTTCAATTTCATATGGTTTCTAGAAATTACTATACAACTTAACTATAGTTACTTTCTTATTTGCTTAATGGGTAAGGTTCCTGAAATGTAGTGGCTGATTAAAATGATTAACTCAAAAATAATATTCTCTTCAGAAATAAAGAAAAAGCAGGAGCTATGTTTTAATAGGTTGTAAAAAGAGTTTCAGTCATGTCCTTTTCTGCCCTTTCAAACTACTATGAATGTGAGTAAAAAGTCTGTAGGCGTAAGTAAATTATATATACAATGCTTATTCATGGGGGGAAATAAAACACCAAACTGTCAATAGTTTTCTGAGAAGTTATCAATGGCTGTCAAAGCATACAACAAACTTTACCCACTACAACTCTCTCTTCTCCATCTTGTACTTTATTTTCTCCATCTTGTTATATTCATTGATATTCCAGATTTAGCACTTCCTTTCATCCTGGAAACTCTCTGATTACAAATTTGTTTCCCTGAGAGGAAGTATATCCAGTATAGGTAAATGTAATACTTTCACTTTTTTCCCTCAGTGTAGTTGATGACCTTTATTTTGATTCATTGGTAAACAGCTTCTTCTTCTGGTAGATCACTATGATATTAACTGATATTTATTTAAATCATAATTTAAAATTAAAGCAAACAAACAAAACAACATGAAGGGGTTCAGAAAAACCTTCCCCAAGATGTGCCACTTTGGCATGTGGACTATTTCGAGCTAAAGGCAATCAGGACCCTACAGGCTTAAGAGAAACTTTTACCTCTCAATTAAAGAATTTAAATTGAGGGCCTTGCCCTAATTTATTACCAGAAATAAATTTTTATGGCCTATCTGTATGGCAGGGCAAACATCTACTACTGAACAACTGCTTCTCTTATCATCCTGTGGATTAACTTCTTCCCCTCTGAAGCCCCAGGCCCCTATCCCATTCCTTGGCTCAAGATGGCATATACACTTCACTTTACCTTTCCGTCTTCGAACCTCTTATGTACGTGGGGTTCCTGTACATATGTAATAAACTGGTTCTTCTCCTGTTAATCTGTCTTATGTCATTTTAACAGCCATAAGAACCAAGAGAGAAAAGGGGTGAATTTTCCCCTCTCCCACAAACACTTGGGAATAATCTCAGAATATCTGAACAAACAGGATATAGAATCATGCTGTACCCGGCATGACGATGAGGGTAAAACAGTTGCCCTGTATATCTACCTGTATGCCCAGTAGTTCTCCTGAAGTACTCCGACACTGTGAGATCTCCAAATTTTTCCAGGAAGATTAAACCACATTATTCTTAAATTCGGGTCTGTATTTTCCAAGGTATTAATTTCTTTGTTATGTTATTCCATTAAATTAATTGCTGGCACTGAGAAGCAGGCATATTTAGCAGACAACATACACGCTCTTGGCTATCCCAGAAACTGCACAGAATCCTCGGGCATGGCAGGTCAGCTAGATATTCTGGAACCTGACTGGAAATGACCTCATTCTAAGAATTACTCCCTAAGGGTAGAGGAATTTAGTAAAACCACTAATAATAACTATCTTATATTTGTACTGCATTTTCCTCACTTTATTTGACTCTGATAACCTGATTTTTCAATTATTAGATTTAGCAATATAAAAATAATTTTTAGGTTAGTATTTAGGGCTTTCTATTTTCTTGCCCTAACTTCTCTCTTCACTTGCCTCCTTTACTATTTTCCCACAGGTGATTTGCTTGGCAAGGAATAGGTCCTATGTTTTCAAGCCTCTGTAACCTTCCTTGCCACCACTTTTCCTCCTGCCGAAGCCATGTGGCTCTTTACCATTTGTGAAATTCATATTCAGCTTCTCGTATACATAGTTAGCCCTTTTACTAGGCTGTTAACTGAGAAAGAGCCACATCTTTCTTACTTCCATATCAGTATAAGCCCTTAGAATAGAGCGCTTTGCAGCTTTGCACATAGTAGGAGTTGGATGTTTACTGAATGAGTGAGCCAAATACAGCTTAAACGGAAAAGATGGGCATTCTCAGAACTCTGATTGTTTGAAAGATTTAATTTGCCTCAAAATTGATTAATAGAGTCAACTCAGTAATTCAGGAGTGATTTGATCCTTAATTTTTCAGTTCCCATACTGCCGCTTCTGGCTTCTCATTTTTCTACCATTCTACGTCTGTTTCCCTTTTTTTGTTCCCCAAAGATTGGCACCTGGGCTAACAACTGTTGCCAATCTTTTTTTTTTTTTTTCTGCTTTATCTCCCCAAACCTCCCCTGTACACAGTTGTATATCTTAGTAGCACGTCCTTCTAGTTGTGGGATGTGGGACGCCACCTCAACGTGGCCTGACGAGCGGTGCCATGTCTGCGCCCGGGATCCGAACCCTGGGCTGCCGCAGCGGAGTGTGCAACTTAACCACTCGGCCACGGGGTCGGCCCTGTCTGTTTCCCTTTATCTTTCTCTCATACAATGATAATACTGCTTTTTCTTTATGGTTGGTGTATTGGAATTAAAGGTTTAGACTTTTATAGTCTGCTAGTTTATCAATCATAGGAATTTAATCTTCGATTTTTCTGGTTACCACGTGCTTTTTTTTGCAACTCATGTCTTTGTGTAGCTCAAGTCACAGAACAGTGGCTCTCCAGCTTCAGCCTGGGACCTTCAAGTTTCTCCACAGTTCTGGGTACTAGGATGTCAAATAAATTTTTTTCCTAAATACATACTTGCTAATCTAAATGGCACTATATTATTAAATATCATATTTTTGAGGCTGCATGTCATTGTAGAAAATTTTCAGGATTAGAAAATTTCCTAATAATCTTTCCACTAACAACTGTGACCCAGTGTTAAGTTACTTCACCAACTGTCTTCATTTGTGAAATGTCGGATAAGAACTAAGTAACATAAGCAACATCTGAGTTCTGATATTTTATTTAATGGTCTATTAGTGTCTCTGATTCTTTTTTCACATGAAATTATGTGTATATAGCCAGTTCAACATTTTAAAGACACATAGTAGCTAAGAGCATTTTCACATATACTTTAACATTTTTAAGATTTTATAAATATGAGTGGTTATTTTTCTTGGGCATTTCCATCTTGGTTTCTGCATGTGCACTTGTCTTGTGATGTCTGTAATCAGGCTTCTTATTATCTGGAAATATCAATCATTCTATTTTATGCAGATGTAAAACATTTCTCTAATTAACGAGAATACAGAATGAATAATGTGCTTACTGCTCCCATTATTTCCATCTCTAACTATACAGGTGAAAAGACGTTATCTCCTTTTAGTAGAAAGTAGTCTTGGAAAGACTTTACATGAATCATTGCAATGTAATAAAAATCTTATAATCATTTTTTAATCAGACTCCCCTTTTAAAAATAGAAGACTTGTATTTTATTTTGTGGGAAGTAGAAATTACACGAATAGGTTATTACGTCATGAAAATTCCCACAATTCCTTGTATCTAATCTTTCCGAATGTCTAATTTCTAAAGAAAAAAAAAGCCATTAAGTAAAATTAAAATGGCTCTATGTAAGTCATTATCATGGCAATAACACTGTTACTAAACACTGAACTTACTTTATGACCTCTGGATAAAAGTAGACTAGTTCACTATCCACCTGTTCCATAAGCTGGCTCTCCCTTTTTATGCTGTTCAAATTAAATTGTTTGAAAAATAAAATGTTTGAACCAAAGATCATGGATATTATTCATGAAAACAATGCTTAAGCACACTTTCTTTTCTCACCTGGGGGCTGACTGGGAGGCGGTGTATAATCCTTGACTCACCTGGAAAGAGCAAGTGGGGAAAGGTCTCAATGGTTGAACATCCTCTAAGGAGGGTGGCTACTTATCCAAATCACAGTATCCAGGAGACGTAATGACTTTAAATTAATCTAGGCTGGTGTCAATATTCAACGGCTAGATATGAAAAGTAGAGACTGGCAGCAAAGGTTCCATGGCAGTGATGACAGTCATGGCATTTCAGGGATTCCATGTGTTTGATGTAAGCCTCTAGACAGGGTTGGGGCAAGGTAAAAGGGTCTAACACCCAGAAGGAAGACAGAAAAGATGGCTACAAAGTTATTAAGGCACCAGTGAAGTGAATAAGAGCTCCAGTCCAAGCTGAAACATGAGTGGAAATCAGGAAGGTCACAGGCTGAGCCAGCTCAACAGAAGGCAGAGGCTATACTTGGTAGCAAGATAATTTCTGACCCATCCTCTGGCACCTCTTAAGTTAACAAGCTTAGGGAAGACTGGGTGACATGCAATGTGAGGCTGAGCTGGGCAAAGGTGGGGCACTCAATCATCTACATTGTGTATATTTACACCAAATAGGATTCCAAAGCAAAAAAGTGACTACATATATCTTTGTGATTCGGTTTCTCCTGGCATTTGAACATTTCTGAAATTGGTATGTAATATTAACTAGATAGATGTCTTTCATTTGAAAATCTTCCCACCTCTCCCCAAAGGCTTTACTGATTAAATTGACTGTCAATCAATGGTGTCTTAAAAATTCAGGAAATATGGCAAAGTTGCCTCTAAGTCAAAAGAATAAACAGCTACTATGCAATGATAACATTTATTTAGTACTTAATATGGGGAGTAGGCATAGTATTAAGTGCTTTTATATATAATATTAAGTTTAATTCTCATAACAACCATTATCTTCCCTGTTATGGGCTGAATGTTTGTGTCCCCCAAAATTCATGTTGAAGCCCTAACCCTGAATGTATTTGGAAGCAGGAATCTTTAGGAGGTAATTATATTTAGATGAGGTCATGAGGGTGCGACCCTTATGATGGGATTAGTGCCCTTTTAAGAAGAGGAAGACTGAGATCTCTCTCTGTCTCTTTTCCTCCATGAACACACCATGTGAGCACACAGCAAGAAGGCAGCTGTCTACCAGCAAGGAAGTAGGACATCACCAGGAACCAAATCTGCTGGCACCTTGATCTCAGACTTCCTAGCTGCCAAAACTATGAGAAGTAAAGGTTTGTTGTTTAAACCACTCAATCTGATATTTGGTTATAGTGGCCCAAGCAAACTAAAACAATACCCAGTGTATAGATTAAGAAATTGAGGCTCAGAGTGATTGAGTAAAGTTAAGGTCACAATAACTTATTTAAGTCACAGCTCTGCTTGACTTCAAAGCCCAAACTCTGAACCACTTCTCTATACTGCATCCATGAAATTCAATACTGTGTTTTCAATCACAAATTTCTTTCTCTATCAGTTTTATCTATATTATTCATATAATCCACATTCATCATCTTGGTCCAAGGCACAATCACCTTTTGCCTATATTGCTGCAATAGCTTCCTAACAGGTCTCCCTGCTTCTATCTGGGAACCACATTCTCTCTTTTCTCCCTCCATATTCCCACATAGTCTACTCTTAACACAGAAACTAGAGGGATCATTTTAAAATGTCACATCATGTCACAAGACTGCTCAAATTTACTAGGCTCACAAAACCACTCAGAGTAAAAACTAAAGTGTTTACAATGGCCTTTAGATCCTACATGATCTTTCTCAGCCACCCTTACTTCTCTGACCTCATCTCCTACTACTATCTACCTCTTACCAGGCTCCAGCCACACTGACCTCCTTACTGGTGCCACTCGTACCTTAGATCCAAACTCTTACCTAATGACCTTTACATTTACCGTTCTCTCTCTCTAGAATGCTTTTTGTAGATAGTTTCTCACTTCCCTCAAGTCTCTGATCAATTCTTACATTCTCAGTAAGATCTACCTTAACCATCCCTATTTAATACAACAAGCTGCTTCTCCCACCTTCTGACACTCCTACTTTGCTCTAAATTTCTCCATGACATTTATTAACTTCTAATACACACATAATTTTATTTACTTACTATGTTTATTGTTTGACCTCTCTGCTAGAATGTAAGACCCATGAGGGCAAGAATCTTTGTCTGTTATACTCAATGATGTAACCCCAGGTGCCAAGAACTGTGCCCGATATCCAGTAGGAACCAAATAAATATTGGCTGAATGAATAAGCTATGGAAGATAAATTACTTGTCACTAGAAGACAGGCTATATTTTAGGTGAGATACTGGAAATAGAAGGACCCAGTCAACTCTTCATTAACTCACCAACAGAATGTAGTAGGAGTAACACTAAACAGTCTCAAATATGTTTAGAGTCTCAATAAATATTTACTGTGGAACAATTAAAAATATAGAAATATACAAAGTAAAAATGAAAGCCACCCATTCGACAGAATAAGCATTAATACTATTTAAATATATATTATTATATTAAATACATTGAAATATATATTTATACAAATAAATATTAAATATATAGTATGCTATATAATATAAATATGTAATATATAAATATATATAAAATATATTTATATATTTAAATGTATATATATTTATATATATATTACCTTAGTGTTATTTCCTATGTATAAACATACCTTTAAATCTTTTAAAAATTTAATATATCAAATTAAAAAGCTTCTGCACAGCAAAGGAAATCATCAACAAAATGAAAAGGCAATGTACTGAATGAGAGAAAAAATTTGAAAATCATATATCTGATAAGGGGCTAATATCAAAAATACATAAGGAATTCATTCAACTCAACAGAAAAAATCAATCCAATTAAAAAATGGGCACAAGATCTGACTAGACAGCTTCCCAGAGAAGACGTACAGATGGCCAACAGGTACATGGAAAGATGCTCAATAGCACTAATCATTAGGGAAAGGCAAATCAAAACCACAATGAAATACCACTTCACACCTGTTAGAATGGCTATTATAAAAAAGACATGAAATAATGAGTGTTGGAAATGACCCGGAGAAAAGGGAACCCTTGTGCACTATTGGTGAGAATGTAAATTGGTGCAATCACTATAGAAAACAGCATGGGGGTTCCTCAAAAAATTAAAAATAGAACTACCATATAATCCAGCAATTCCACTTCTGGGTATTTATCTGAAGAAAACAAAAACATTAATTCAAAAAGATATATGTACCCCATGTTCTTTGTAGCATTATTTGCAATAGCCAAGATACAAAAACAACTTAAGTGTCCATCAATGGATGAATGGATAACGAAGATGTAATACGCACACACACAGACACAAAGGAAAACTATTCAGCCATAAAACAGAATGAAATCTTGCCATTTACAACAACATGGATGGACATAGAGGACATTATACCAAGTGAAATAAGTCAGTTAGAGAAAAGTATCATATGATCTCACTTACATGTGGAATTTAAACAACAACAACAACAAGAAACCAAGCTCACAGATACAGAGAACAGATTGCTGGAAGCCAGAGGCAGGGGATGGGGCGGTGGGGGGTGGGAGAAATGGGTGAAGGAGGTTAAAAGGTACCAAATTCCAGTTATAAAACAATTAAGTCATGGGGATATAATGTACAGTATGGGGACTACAGTTAATAATACTGTATTGCATATTTGAACATTGCCAAGAGAGCAAATCTTAAAAGTCCTCATCACAAGAAAAAAAAAATTTGTTAACTATGTGTGGTAACAGATATTAATCAGACTTATTGTGGTTATCATTTCACAATATACACCAATACCAAATCATAATGTCATACACCGGAAACTAATATAATATTATGTCAATTATACCTCAATAAAAAAATAAAACAAAATAAATTAAGATTATCCAGTCTCTTGACATGTTTTTCCCTAAAGGAGATACATGTATACAAATCTCTTCTAACAAAAACAACAGAAAAACCTCTCCTTGGATGCTACATTTCCATCATCTACAATTACTTCTCTCCTTCCCTTCAGAGTCAAGTTCCTGGAAAGAAAAGAATATTATTTCTGTCTATTCTTTCCCACTACCCACTTAAAATAAAAGTACTCTAGCCAAAAGTCATCTATGACCCAACTGCCACCAACAATAGACTATTTTTAGTTCTCATTGCACTCAACAATTCTGCAGCATTTAACATCGTCAGCCAATTCTTTCTCTTAAAATTGTCATTTATAAGAATGCCACTTGAATGAAGTCTCCTTTGAATTTCTAACCCTGTTTCCTTTTCTAGTTTTTCTTCCTTTGGCTACCCACTAAATGTTGGTATTCTGTAGTGCCCAGCCTTGGACCTTTTCTTTTCTAACAGTACACATTCTCCTTAAGCAATCATATCTTTAATCCCTATAGTTTTAGCCACTACCTTTTATGCTGATGACTCAATAATCTTTGTCTTTAGCCTAGATCACTCTCCTGAACCCCAAATCCATAGATCTATGGATATCCATTATTCTATTAGATATCCATCCCTCTGTGGATTTGCCACCCAGGCATAGGAAAACACAGCATGTTCAAAAGTAAGTTAACTTTTCCCTTAACCTACTCCTCATCCAAAATCTTAGTGATTGTTACCACAATCCAATTGTTATTCACCCAAGAAATAAATTTAGCAATAAATAAATTTAGCAATCATTTCAGATATTTCCTTTATCTTCACTTTTCACATTACACCAGCGATCAATTCATACAGATTCCATTGTGTAACAGCTCTATATTTCACTCCCCTTCTGTCTTCCCATTATTACTGCCTCAGTTCAGTGCTCATAATCTCTTATGTGGATTTAGAGTCTCCTCTTCTTTCACGATCCCTACAGTTCATGTTCTATACTGCTGCCAGACAGATCTTTCTAAGTGGAATCTGGAATATACCACTGTCTGTATCTTTTAGAGGGAAGGGAAATTTTCACCCTCTTTTTCAGTCCAGAGAATCCTCCATCTAGCCTCAGGTAAAGAAATTACAAATAGGTAAATCAGTTTACAGGAAACTAACCAAACTGGTGGTTGATGTCACTATGTTAAAAATGTAGGCCCTGCTACCATCTTCTCTTTTCCTTTTTTCACATGATACTATCATGCTCAGAAATATGACACTTTTAGGCTCAGAGGCCAGCTGACTAGCTGGTCCAAAGTCTGAATTTGGAGCTTTATTATCTAATTAAAATAGTAAAACATGCTTATGGCAACAAATGAAACTTTTAAAGGCAAAGCAAACCATGGTGGTCTCTATTGGTTGGATAACCCAATACTTTTCTCAGCCCTATTTTCCTTTCTAAGAACAGTTCTCTGTTATAGAACCCAGAAAGCCTAAATAGTTGTTTACCTAGGGTTTCTTAAAGCTAGAGTTGGTCCAACTTGGGCCAATGAGCCATAAGGAAAATATGCTGAAACTTTCTGGGAAACCTTTGGATTTCCTGATGAAAAGAGCAGAAATAGCTGACACTATCCCTTTCCTTTCCTTGAACAGAATGATCCTGATATTTGGATCTGTGTCAGCCATCTCGCAACATGTGGCAACATGCATGAGAACAGAAGGAAAGTGGAGACAAAATTACAGTCTCCATCCTTGGATTGCAGAAACTACTATCTCTAGACTTACTATATGAGAAAAATAAACACCAGCTTGTCAAGCTCCTGTCAGTCAAGTTTCTGTTATTTACAGCTAAAATGACAACGACCATCTCCCTTCCACTTGCCTGCTCTCTACCTTCCAGATGCAACCATCCCTGAGGCAGTATTGGTGAATCCTTTTATACCTTCTCTTGGCTCATAGAAAATATAAAAGCACATGTGCAGATAAACATTCTTCCGCCATCTTTTTCACTTACCAACATACCATGAATATCTCCATAAATTAGTAGATATTGATCTATCTTTTCCTCTTATTTTTTTAATCTAGATACACACATATTTTATATAAATAGGATGATCTCATAGCTGCTTTTTATATTTCAGCTTTTCTCTTTTCTTTGTTGCTTGCCTTCCCTTTCCCTTCTCTCTGTAGACTTGCTCCTCCTCCCAGTCTCTCCTGTCTCATTTCTTGTACTGTTTTATCCTGCATTTTATCATTTCCTCTCTGAGGCCTGATCACTTTCCTTTCACTACTCTACCCTCTGGAAAATGTCCCACCTCCTCCTTTATGGCCCTACTATTCTTCTTACACCTTCCACATTACCTATGTTGTCTACATATGTCACCCTCTGTTACATTAATAAGACGCTGTGGGCATGGACTATGTTTTACTTTTTTCCTAATTCCTGGACCTGGAGGGCAGAATAGAAATTGGAATCAAGTAGAGAAGTGGAGAAGAACTTTGAGACAAGGGGACAACATGGGGAAATCATGGAGTGTGTGGATAAGGCACCTGTTAGTCTGAGTGAATAAGAGCTTTTCCAATAAGGAGAAGAAAATACTACTTGGAGAGCTAAGGTGGGTCAGCTGCTATTGGTCACGAATGGCAAACTATAGGCTATGGGGCAAAAACAGCCTGCTGCCTGTTTTTATAATAAAATTTCAGTGGAACACAGCCATGCTCATTTACCTGTATATTGTGCGTGGCTGCTTTTTGTTACTGCGGCAGAACTAAGTAATTGTGACAAAGACTGTACGGTCAGCAAAACCTACAGTATAGGCCATTACTTGCCAGCCTGAGAAGTCTTATCATCTTCTTGAAGGTAATATAGCACTGCTAATTTCCACCAAAATCAAGAAATATTTATTGAGTGAGATAAGCACTATTTTAGGCCTTGGGGATTTTCTTAGTCTCCTCTGGCTGCAATAACAAAATACCATAGACTGGGTGGCTTAAACAGCAGACATTTATTTCTCACAGATCTAGAGGATGGGAATCCAAAATTAGGGTGCCAGCATGGCTGGATTCTGGCGAGGGCTCTCTTCCTGACTTGCAGATTGCCACCTTCTCGCTGTGTGCTCATATGGCCTTTCCTCTGTGTGTGTGGAAAGAGATCTCTTTCTCTTCCTTGTCTTATAAGGTCACCAGTTCTATCGGATCAGGATCCCACCCTTATGACTTCATTTAACCTTAATTACCTCCCAAAACCCTATCTCCAAATACAGTTACATTTGGGGGTTAGGGTTTCAACATATGAATTTCGGGGGGAGGGAGGGCCACAATTCAGTCCATAGCAGAGATACACATGGCACTAGGGATTCTGCAGTGAGCATATCAAGCCAGGAAGACCTGTGAACTAATTCTTTAAAAAAGAAGAAAGATGTGAAGAGGAGATATTTTCAAGAATATGAGTGGTAAGTGGCAAATAGAGGCAGTAATTAAGGCATGAGGAACCAAGGGCCTGAACCAGAGAGCTTGCGTTGGGAATTTAAGACATTTTGACAGCAAAATCAGCAGCAGCTAATTTTTATTTGAGTGGAGGAGGAAACATTGGTTTTATAATGATAATTTTGATTTTTTTCCTTGTAAGCCTTAAAAACAATCATCTCTCTTGGTTCACATTTTTACTTTGCATTCCCCTATTTCTTTTGAAGATTTTTAAAAAGAAGTCAAAGATCTTAGTTTCTGACTTCCAGGCAGGTGAGAAGTCTCATTGGGCTACCACTGAGAGAGCACACAGCTCTATACAAAAGCAATTTTTCAGCCTCCAGCAACAATCCTTACACCTGTCAATCAGTTCCAGATCCACTAAATCCTGCTACCCTTGAGTCACCGTATGTCACACATTACTTTAGAGAATAAAGAAGTCTTCTCTCTTCTTTACTAAACCTCTTGGGATTCTTTTCCTGTTTTATTCCTTTCTCCTTTATTTTCTTTGTATTTTTGTAGCAGAAAAACATGTATATATTAATCAATGCGGTTTTTTGTTCCTAGTTCTTGTTATCTACGACCTTCTTCTCCATTCAGGCAGAAACAGATCATGTTTTACTGCCTCATGAAATAGATGACATAGCAGTATATAGATAACAAAGAAATTAAATTATTAAACTTTTGGCATTTGATTTTCAAAAGCCTAGGATTCTGAGCATAAATGATAGATTTTGGAAGATCTTTTTCCTGCTCTTCCTTTCCCCATCCCCATATGCTCAACACATACTAAAGATTCTGTGGGATTAGAGGAAGAATCAGGTGGAGCTCTGAAAAGGTACTCTGCAACATATTCGCCTCAGTCTACATTGGTGGGAGGATAATGGACAGAAGAGAAAATTCCATCAGGTTTGAGGTTTTGATAGCAGGGAAGCCCACAACCTCCAATCTCCAGAGTATAGTTTAAGGAGGAACAAGGTCTCAGAATTCTCTTATGATTCGCATGGTAAGGGAGCAGCAGAGGATGGCAAGGATTTGGCACTGAGTGGACAATACATGTCTTTTAGTCAACACAAGGAAGAAAGTAAAATGATTAGGAAGATAGTTCAGTAGGTATCATTCAGGCCACATATCCATCCCACTTGCCAACATGCTGACACTCCCTAGAAACTTATGACACAGACTTAGGGGGAAAGAAGAGGAGAAAGTCCTATACTGATTAAGATTTAGTTCCTAGCCTCCAAAAGAAAGAAGGCTCAAAATAGAAATTAACTTTACTCACTCATTCATTCATTCAATTCATTCAACAAATATCCCTTATGTACTTACT
The DNA here is from genome assembly GCF_041296265.1 of Equus caballus. Lineage (NCBI taxonomy): Eukaryota > Metazoa > Chordata > Mammalia > Perissodactyla > Equidae > Equus > Equus caballus. Next base: position 23,718,140 of record NC_091704.1, read on the forward strand.
ATATACAAATAACTTTTAGTTAAAAATAATGAAAATTACATTTTCTGAATATCTGACTTCGTGGACTATAATTCATTCCTAAAACAAATTCCTAAAACAAATCCCTCTCCTGTCTTTTTATTAGATCATTTCACCTCTTCTCATAAACTGGAAATATGCCTACCTTTCTCTAAATCTTATTCCATTGCATTTTTCTTATGCCTAACACAAAGAACATGTTGTGTCATGAAAAAAGTTTAGACATTAAGGTTATCAGAAAAAGCAGTGATTAAAAAACAGCATATGGAAGTTACTTTAAACATATAGACATACATGTTACAGAATTCTTTTCATGTCTGACTCTTACAAGAAATGTGAATTTTTATAAATGTCATTGTTGTGGCATAAGAATCTGTATTTCTAGTCTCAGAATAGGACTTCAAATTTGCATAAATACATATTTCAAATTTTACAGTTTTGGATTTCTAACATATGCTAGCTTCCATATTAGTCATCAAAAATATATATTAAGAAACAACTGGAAAAGTTTTTTATATCACCAAAAAAGACTTTCGGTCAATATGGGGAACCAAGTCAATGCAGTAAACGTCCTTCTACTACTAATTAAATTAAAATGCTAGAGAAAATTCTCAAAAACATGGGGCTGGTCCCATAGCCTAGTGGTGAAGTTTGGCGTGTTCCACTTCGGTGACCTGGGTTCAGTTCCCCAGGTGCAGACCTACATCACTCAGTGGTCACCATGCTGTGGTGGTGACCCACATACAAAATAGAGCAAGACTGGCACAGATGTTAGCTCAGGGCAAATCTTCCTCAAGCAAAAAGAGGAAGTTTGACAATAGATGTTAGCTCAGGGTAAATCTTCCTCAGCCAAAAAAAAGAAAAATTCTCAAAAACATAATATATATCTATGTAGAGGTTGGGAGTCAAAACTCTTCTCTGTGTATAGCAGCAATCTAGAAAGGCTATTTGTTCTGAGGACTATGGTAGAAGCCAGCTACCCTGGACCTTAAAGAGTCAGCAAAGGATACCAATACTCCTACCTGTACTATTTGTGGGTGTAAGGTCTGAATTAGCATTTCCTAAGAAGCTTGTAAACCCTGAATAGAGAAAATAACATTAAAATAAGTCCTGTACTAGTGAAAGCCATAAGATGACAGCAAAGTCAAAAACAAAACCAGCCCCAAGGGGTTTCTTCCACAATTCAGGGCACCTGAGATTTATACAGAAATAACTCCAATTGAAGATAAGCTCACAGTCAAAAATTTCAAGGTATGCCAGAAAACAAACTGCCAATGAAAAAGTATAAGTAGATGTACGAATGGAAGAATTTATTTTTGAAGAACTAAATATAACTGAGAAATATAAAAGAAACTTTAAGTGTGTTAAAAGAGATTTTAAAATAGAAATATAGTAAATAAGGTGAGAACAGGATGTAATAAAATATAATAAAACAAAAAGTGAATTTGAAAAAGAACCCAAATGGAGACTGTAAATATGAAAAAGGCTAAAGAAGACGGAATTAGTAAACTGAAAAACATTGCTAAAAGAAATATGGAACAATTCAACTTTAAGATCCTCAGCTTATCTTAGAGAGATAAGGTAGGGATTTCCTTGAATCTTTCCAAGCATGGAATAGGGCAGTAGGGAATTTTAGAAAATCATCTTATTCAGCACTAAAATCAAGGCTTCTCTAAAAATCTTTTTCAAATAATACTCTATTTCACTACTAACTAAATTGTATTATACCTTTCTAGATTGGCAGTTCCTAACTCCAGTGTCAAATCTGTGGACATAAGTCTAATGTCTTTTCTGGCTAACTTATTAAGTCACTAACTGGCTCTCTGATATGACTCTTGTAAAACCTTGCCATTCACCATTCCTTTCAAATTCTTCTGATTCTACAACTTCTCTTTCTCTAATGGCTTCTTGCATTTAGACACACATACACAAAGAATTCCCTTAATCTTGCATCTTGTTCCAACTAGCCCCTCCCTGTCTCTCCTTCCTGTCACAGCCAAACAGCTCAAAAGAACTGTCTCTACTTAGTTTCTAAATTTTTTTACTTTTGCAAATATTCTTCAACCCAGTTCCTGTTGTTACTAGACCCAATAGTTATTTTTCAGTTTTCATCTTTCTTGATCTCTTGGTTGCATTTGACACTGTTGATCATTCCCTTCTCTTACACACTTTAAAATGTCTTAAACTATTCTTCACTTCTCTTGATTTTTATGATACAACACTCTTTTTGCTTACCTTCCTGTTTGTTCCTCAAGTGCATCTTCCTTTTCCCTTTCCTAAAGGTGAAGTTCCTTAATGCTTAGTCTTAAGCTGCCTTCTCCTTTTTTCTTCTGAATCTATACAATTTCCCTAGGCAAAGGACCTGAAGCTCCTGCTAACACCTGTATGTAGATGACTTTCAGGTTTATAACTCCAGCTCTCGTACCTCTTTTGAGCTCTAAAACTATACATCTAAGTGTCTATTTGATATTTCCATTATGATGTCTTAAAGGTACCTCAATTTAATATGCCTCAAACCGAACTCACAATCTTCTCTCCAGAACCAAGCCACTTCTAATTTTCATTAGTCTACTGAATCCATTCAGCCCCACAAGCTAGGTGTTATCCTTGATATTTCTTCCCAGTGTGTCAGTAAATTCTGTTTATTCCAATCCTCAAATTTCTCTTAAATCTATTCCTATCTTTCTATCTTTAAAAATACCACTCTCTCTTTACCTGGAGTACTTCAATAAACTACTAACTGGTCCTTACATCCTTTCTTGCATCTAACAACTTCTGCAGACTTGGCAAAAATAATTTTTTTCAAACTGCCATTCTTATTATGCCACTCTATGGTTTAAAAACATCCAATGCCTTCCTATTGCTCTTAGGCTAAAGAACCAACACCTATACCATGGGCCCTCCTACCCCACTCAGCCTCACCAACTTCCTCTTTCACCACCTATGATTGCCCTCTGAGCTCTCTTCTGTCCTTTTACTTCCTTAAATGTACCATTCTCCTTCAGAATACACATCTTGGTACACATTGGTTTATTTATCTGGAATGTTGGTCCCTCATACCTATTAACCTAGTTAACACCTAATCACTTATTAGATCTTGGCTAAAAAGACACTTTTCAGGAAAGCCTTCTCTGACTCCTTATTCTAAAATAGGTCCCCTAGTTACATGCTCTCATAGAAACATGTACTTCTTCACATCATTTATCATAGTTTGAGTTTTACATATTTGTTTATGACAACTTGATTAATGTGTGCCACTCCCATTAGACTGTAAGCTCTGTGCCTAATACATTGCCTGCTTTGTAGCAGCCACTCAATTAATAGCTGTTGAATGAATGTGCTATTCTAATAATACATGTTTAATAAGTTAAAAATGTTTGAAAATAATTGTTTTAAATTCCCTGTTTCTAACCTATTCTATTTTATTATCTCTACACTATAAATCTATTTGCTTTCTGATTTTCTTTCTTGATTGGGGGAAAAGAGAAAGGGTTATAGCTGGGGAGTTGGGAACTATGTGTAAAACTGGAGATATTCCTGAGAATGTGTGTGAAATTTTCCTTCATTTGTGTCACAGTAAGGGGGGAAAAAAACCCCTGGGAATTGTAGCTCTAGATTGCCAACTAATAGTTTATTATTTTAAAAAAAATAAAACAAAAGTTCTAAGAAGAACAGAAATAACTTGAGAAACAGTACACCTCTTTAGGCTAGTCAGTAACATGTGACTAAGGGAAGTCTCATTTCATTCACTCTCTTGTGCCACTGTGTGGTGTCCTGGTTTTAACCTCCCCTCTGGGAATACGCAAGCTTTTCTGATAACTATTACAGGCAGAAAGTAGAACAACCAGTTCTCCAAAATAGTGCTTCAAGTTTAGGGGATATTATGTTCCTTAGATGCTAGCTACACAAAAAAAGAAAATATTAGGCATATGCTTTATTTTAGTTTCACAGACAGCAATAAAAATCCTGTTCACACACATAACATTTACTTCAGCCTTTTAAGCATGAGGCTGTGTATAATATCCTAAATTAAATTTTAAAACTCTGCCCCCTCTGTGGAAATTATTGTATGTTATGGACTCAACATTTGTGTCCCCCCAAAATTCATATGTTGAAATACTAACCTCTCAATGTGATGGTATTTGGAGGTGGGGCCTTTGGGAGGTACTTAAGCTGTGAGGGTGGAACCCTCAAGAATGGAATTAGTATCTCTATAAAAGAGGCCCCAGAGAACTCCCTTGCCCCTTCCACCACATTATGACGCAATGAGCAGACGGCCTTCTATGAACAGGAAGAAGGCTCTCACCAGACACAGAATCTGTCGCCGCCTTGATCTTAGACTTCCCAGCCTCCAGAACTCTTAAAAACAAATGTTTGCTTAATCTACCTATCTATGGTATTTTTGTTATAGCAGCCTGAGCAGACTAAGACCTTGCATCTTCTATTTAAATAGCCGAATATTATACAGAGTACATTACTGTTCTGATTAAAAAGGTAATAAATGCAAAATAAAAACCCCACAAAGGAAATAAAACCTCTAATCACACTTTATCTTGATAACCAAGATAACCATTGTTAATATTTTATGTTATTTGAATTTTGTTTTTGGTGTTGTATACACAAGAGTTTTTACAAAAATAAGATCATGGTATACATATTTTCCCATTGTGAATATCTTGCAAACCTGCATTGTTTTCTGTCCTTCATAATGGATACGAAATATTCTAGGCCAGTGGGTCTTCACTGGGGTAATTTTGCCCCAAGAGCACACAGGGCAATGTCTGGAATCATTTTTTATTGTCATGACAGGATGACCGGGAATGTAGGAGTGCTACTAATGTCTGTGCATCTAGTGTGTATGGGCGAGGAATGCTGCTAAACATCCTGTAATACACAGGTAGCCCCCAACAAAATTATCCAGTCTGAAATGTCAATAGTGACAAGGCTGAGAAACGCTGTTTTAGTACACAGGGCATTTTAAATGCTGCAATCAATGGAAAATGAAATCAAATCTTATACTGCATTGTCATTAATTTATGGACATATTACTAATTCTCTACTGTACTTTTTCTATGGGGATGCATAAAGTCCTTTTCAATATTCCTAAATTTTTTTGTGATATATTCCCATTGGGTAGCTTTTGAAAAGCAAAGAAAAATCCGCCACGCAGTCCCTAAACATCCAGTTGTAAAAATGTAGTTTTTCACTCAGCGTTATACAATTCTCATAGCACTTTGAATCTCTTCTTCCTAGAACTTATCACAATGTAATTTTACATTGATTTATCTGTCTCCTCCACTAAATTATAACTTCCACAAAGACAAAGACCATGTCTGTCTTTTCTCATCGTTATGTTATGTTCCTTTGCGCAAGGCCTCGCACATAGTGAGCACTGAAATGTTTATTAAATTAATGAATAACAGTAGTAACCAGTGAGATGATGTAATTACTTTTTATACTTTGGTCACAAAACACAAAGAAATATAAATAAAACAAAAATGATGTGTACTAATTGCAATTAATACTCAAAAGCACATATACATTTATTATATCAAATGTTCAGCACTAAAAGGAGGGTTCAGTATAGTTAAAACAGCAGAAAATACAAACAGCATGTACTCGTATACCTTTGTGATGTTTTTCCATGAATGATTTATCACAATAAGAAGTAGTAGTTTTTGTTTATTTTCTACAGTCACTAATTCATTGCTTTAGATAAATACACAGCTGTAGAAGACCAAGCACATGAAATATCTGATTTCTTCTAATTAAGTATTTTATTGCTCAATATTGTTTTGCTCTAGCAGGGATCAAAGACCATGAATTACATTTAAAGAAGTCAACTGAAAGTATCTATAAGCCTATTAGCTGATATGCTAATGGAACAAGATGAACAAAAAATATGTCAGTTATCTTGTGGTCACACCTTAAGCTCTTCTTTATTTTCACCAAAATCATCTGAATTTACATTCAGATAATTTTTTTGCATGAGCAATATTTCTAAATTATATCCTTTCCTCAGGAGCTAAAAATCTAATTTGGAAAAGCATAACAGACGAACAGCTAAAAATCTGGTTACAGTTAAGATATTGATTTTTTAAATCCTTAAAAATTTACTCTTCAGAAAGGCATATGTTGAATTCCCAATTTTGCTACTTAACGTATTTTGTGATCTTAAGACAACTTACCTAACCTGAGTCTCAGTTTATTCATCTGCACAATGGGAATAATATCATTTACCTCATGGATTTGTTGTAAGAATTAAGTGAGATTACACAAATAAAGTACCCAATAAAGAGCCTGACAGAAGAGCATGTTAAATAAAGATGACCCCTTTACGGCCATGGGCATATTCCACAAATATAACCCAGAATCTGACCTCAAATTCCTAAAGAAGACAAGAATAGTTTGTAGTAATTTGCTTACTGATTAGATGGGTGTGCAGGGAAATGAATAGTGCATTTACTGAGTTAAGTTCCCTTTTCCTTGCCCAGCTATTTACTGTCAAACTGAAGAGAGAAGGATATAGACTAACACTGCTTTGGTTGTGTGAAACCTGGCACTGAAGCCCACCATTTTATTTGTCTTCAGTTGGGTAGGGCCAGTTATCAATAACTATACTTCCCTCTAAAATGTGATAAATACAGACAAGACAAATATAGTGGTTTGTCCATTTATTCCAGAGATATATTTTTATGTCCTTCTGTGAAACATGCTAGTTCCTTTTAAAAAAAATAAAAGTAAAGAAGTCTTTTGTTTTTGTGGCTGTATTGGGAAGAAGAGGGGAAAGAAGAAGACTCCGATCAGCACGTCATAATGGTGGGCAGGGTTTACCTGGCCCACGGCTTTCAGCCAGGCAGTGAATGCCTGCAGTGTTTTCTGCAATGAATATATGTAAAAACTGAAAATTGATGGGTACCTCACCTCTTAAGTTCCAAACTAAAGTTTTAAAAGTAGATTATCACTTCACAAATAAGCTAAAACCATTCGTGCTCCATTGGAAAATCAGCTTTATTTCAAACATAAACTTTGAAGTTAGAAAATAAAGTCAGAGGTGAACAATTGTGGCACTAATCAGAATTTCCAAAGGCCTATGTGATTTATTCTAATGTCTCATAGCTTAGCTAACAGTGGCTTACTAAAAGAGCAATTTATCTCACACGAACACATCAGGGTCTTCAGTTTTTTGAAAAGCATTTTCAGTTCTACTTAGAAAGGAACAAACAAATAATTTTCAGGCTTTTATCTGGGCACAAAGGAATACTAAAAAGAGACTGCAATGCTCTATGAGGCATAAGGAAACACAGAAGAGTTACCTTAAATTTGCCAGATGTGGGCTGCTGCTGGCAATGACAACCCATCACAGGCAATTACAGGGAGAACAAAACCATCATGTATTTCCTCTTAAAAATTATAACAGAGAGGTGTGATAATTTTCAATGGGGGGAATATATAAATGAAGACAGCATAAAAAGAGTAAAGGCATGTCCAAAAAGTGACTTTAACACTGTGTCATTGGATGGGTTATTTGAAATCATCCCACAAAGATACTGAAAGATATCATCTATTAAAAAAAGGAGAGAAAGGACACATGAGAGATAAGAATGGTATGAACAAGGCTATGGACATGGGAATCAGCAATGTGGATGTAGGTATGTAACAAATGGTAGAGATATTAGAGGAAGTAATAGTAGATAAATGTGGGTTGGCAGTTCCCTGATAGAGGATTTTGATGCTGTGCTGTGAATCAGTATAGGTTTCAGGGACTGGTTCATGTGATAGAGAAGTGTGTTTAAGGAAGAGCTGGCAGCTCTGCATATAACTGTCAGAAGTTAAGAGGGACTAAAGGCAGGACATTTTCCCCAAGGCTGTTGCTGCAGTCCAAATATAAAACGACAAGGGGCTGGACCAAGATTTTGGCTGTAGCATTGGAGAGAAATGGGCAACAGCAGATAATAAATTTTTCTTAGGAAAAAAAATTAGAAGGTATTTGCTCTTTTGGAATTAATCAGACGGTTCCGAGAAGTTGAAAATTTCAAAATCTTACTTTGTATGCTCTTCTCCATGTACAAGATGTACTTTGATTTTAAAAGTTAAAAATTCACAGATGGTAGTATCAGAAATGTCCATGTTGAAATGTCAGCAAAGGATATACTACAGGGGAAGGGGTGGGGAGGGCAAAAGGGGTGATTAGGCTCACATGTGAGGGGATGGACTATAATTAGTTTTTGGGTGGTGAACATGATATAATCTACATAGAATTCGAAATATATTATGATGTACATCTGAAAGCTATATAACGTTATAATCCAATGTTACTGCAATTAAAAAATAAAAAAATTAAAAATTAAAAAATCCAATTTTGGGAAACTGAGGAAACAAGAAATGTTTTCCATTAAAAAAAAAAAGGTAACAGGTCTTCATGAAGCCATTCTGTTAACTGATTTTTCACTTCATAGCTGCTAACCAATATATGAGAAGAGGATAAATTAGGAAATATCAGTAGTTAAGAGGTTCTTTACATAATCAACTTTCAAGTATACTTTATCTAGTGATGAGGTGGAATCAGCTTAAAGAGCCAAATGTGCGCATCTCTTCCCAACTCTTCATTCAGTGATTTCATATTGGTTGCTTGAAATCAGGCATGGTGAGAGCATTTATATGTGAAAACTGGCAAGTGCTACAAGTCAGGGCTTTTTTTCCCTGGAGAAATATTTATCAGCACAGCACTGGTTTTACTGAAGTATAACTTACATAGAGAAAATCCACAAATGCACAATGAATTCTAACAAACTGAAAACACCTGTATAACCACTATCTGGCTGAAGAAATAGAACCCACTAACACCGTGAAGGTCTCTCTCATACTCCCTCCCAGGAAACTGATTCTCAGACAGGTGACTTATTCAAAGCCGTAGAGACAGTAAGTTTCAGAGCCAGGACTTATCTATAATGCTCTTGTACAATTGTCATTTTCATTGCTGTCATATCTATTTCCAAGTTTTATATCTTGTTGGGACTCCCACTGCACAGGATATTTGAACTAACAGCTTTTACAGAAGCATTTATTTTGCAGTGGGAGTTTTGGGTTGGGCAGAGACATCACTGTCAGTATACCACAAACGTTCCTTTGGAGAACCTAGAGAAGGTCAGAGGGAAATAAAAAGTACCTGCTGTTCATAAAAATGTTGGAGGACCCTTTTTAAGGGCTTTAATGCTCAAAATAAATCACTTAAGGCTAAAATGAACTTTATACATGACAGGTATTAAATAAATAAAAATCCTCTGCTGGTCACGGAAAGATCTCTTAAATGAGCGCATGTTTCTCATTTATCAATGTCACTGTGTTTCTGAAAATTAATGCTACCTAAATATTTCCCTATCAAAGAAATATAAAGCAATTAACTTAGACTTTGTTCATTATTAAACAAATTGTTACTAGTTAACTATATATTTAAAATTCACATTCATTGGTTGTCAGTGGACTCGGAACCATGGTAATAGAAATGAACCATCAATGTTTACAAATCCTTTAGCAAGGTGGAAGTGCTAATTCTGCTCTTCAATTTTGAAACATGAAAAGAGCAACATACAAGTAAGTTGGTATATTTAAGGCATCCAGCGCAGTACTCAGCACATAGGTGATGCTCAGTAAATGACAGGCCTGTCATTCTCCTGATTCCCCGAGACTGCTTTTACTTATTTATGTATATACCAAAGGGAAGAAGGTAACCTTAAAGAATGGATAATTCAACAGCCTTATATTTAGCTTTGAAATACATATATTATTTTTCCCTTCCATCTTCCTATTTATTTGATCAAAATAACATATAAACTTTATATGTTCTTAGTAAGCTGCCACTGAAATAAAGGAAGATCATAGAGGAAATACTACCTGAGATGTAAAAGTTGCCAAAGGTAATCGAAATGTAGAAAATGTTTTGGTAAGTGCAATAACAAAACAACGATTCAAAAGGAGTTCTTGAGAATAGGGATAAAATTGGCTGAGGTCAATAACAATACAGCTTTGTTTTCTGGTCAATAAGACTCTCAAATTGTATCAACTAAGTAGAGTAATCCTGTTGTCAAGCAGTATAAACACACCAAGATAAAAAGAGCCAAGCTTCCAGGGTTCAAATTTTGGTTCCATCACTATTAGTCGAGTAACCTTGGAAAATGACAACCTCTCTGTGCTTGTGTTTTCTCATCTACAAAAGAGGAAAAATTAAAGTACCTTCCTCATATGATTGTTGTGAGATTAAATTAGCTAATCAGCATATGGTACTTAGATTAGTGCCTAGAAGTCAGTAAAGGCCACATTTTTATTACTTCTTTATCATATTGCAATATTCATATTTATGCATACTGCCTTAAATTTGGCAAGAATATAAATAAATTTTAATCACGATATGTTTGATCAAATGTCCTTTCATTTTTATCATTTACTATATGTACCTTCGCACTAATCTCTCAAAAATATGAAAAAGTTGTCTATCACATGTACCTACCCACAATCTGCAGCAACCAGCTCAGGAAGCCAACCCATTATCTACAGTAATCAGTCTAGGAAGTCAGACTATTTTCTCTAGCAATCAGCCCAGGAAGCCAAGTGACAACCCCTCAAACAACTGGCCCCAAATGGCCTGGGCTTGATAAATAATGGATGCTTCCCTAATTTTCACTCCCACTTTCAACTTAGGACCAATCAGAGAAAGCCACATATGCACCCCAAACCAATCATGTAGCATGACTTGCTTCTAGTTAGCCCACCTACAGCTTCTCTATGCCAACAGCCTCCAGTCAGAGTACACCTGAAGTCTTCCACTTTTTTTCACTATAAAGCTTTCCATTATCTGACTGCCTCTGAGAGTCTTCCAAATGCGAGTGATGGTGGCTGACTCTCTTGCCATAGCAAGTTTGGAATAAACAGCCTTTGCTTATTCTCATTTGGTGGTCTTTGTTTATTTCCAAATGGTAATCATCTACAAGCAACCCAAAAGAAATTGCTTTTTAAAGCATATGTTTACAACATTTAATTAGATAATTGCATTCTCAAAAAGAAACAGCAATGGGGGAAGGAGGAGGAAATGAGTTTATTATGTCTAACAAGAGCCATTTTTTTTTTAAGAAAAAAAGGAAAAACATCCTTTAATATCATAGAAAATATTTACAATATTCTGAGAACCAGTGACTAAAACATATTTGTATTAGAGGTATGTAAAAGGACACAATTGACAAAGGAAGTCACTTCTATTCAAGGTTGCTGTTGTGACCAGAAGCATGATATGATACGTGATTAGTGAAATGATTTCTGAGCTTACAACAGAACCACTAGAAAGCTAAAATTGTTAAGTCTGCTATTTCTGCATCTACTTAAATAAATCTCTGTGACATCAATGAAATATACCTTCTTTATGTTCTTTCCTATTTGGGGCTTTAGAACACTCGTTTGTATTCAGTAGGCATTCAGAATGAGGATGACTGCTGTATTAAATCCAACCCATAATACAGTAAGAAAAGAGGAGCCTGAACTAATAATCTGGATGACTTGATAACGAGGGAAAGGAGGGACCATACAGTAATATAAACAATGACACTTACTATGTGGAAAGCACTGTGCTAGGAAAACTTCATACAATACCGTACCACAGCCTTTTAAGATAGGTATTACCATTCCTAAGGGGGGTCAGTCCTAAAATGCTCTGATTCCGAAGGCTTTGCTCTGTATCACTAAGTTCAACTACCTCCCTAGAAGCAGTCAACAAAGGGAAACAGGCAAGCCCATACAATAAATAAAGTGTCAACACTGAAAGGAATTGAGGGATTGGTTATTCTAAATTAATAGACAATTTTACAAATGAGGAAACTGAAGACAGAGAAGTGACATGACATGCTCAGATAACATTAGTAGTAAAATCCAAGATTTTTAACCAAATATTGCAGAAATTAATTTCTTTCTTACTTAAATATGAAATAATTCACTTCAAAAGAAATACTATTCGTTTATAAATAACTCTCGGAAACCAGTTAAAACGTTGGAAAACAAATATTCAATAATAGGGGAACGATTAAAGAAATTATGGCATAACCACACAACGGAATATTTAATAGCCACTAAAGATGATGACGTAGATCATAGACTTGGAAAAACTGCCATGAGGTTATGCTAGGTGTGGGGTGAAGCAGTTTATAAGATTCTATACAGAATATGCTTTTTTGGAAAAATATACATAAAGTTACATGTATAAGTATGTGCATTATATAATATGGGCATATAGATTCACATACTATAGTCATACATTTATGTTTTGTGTTTATAAAATTGTATACATGTAAAATCTGTAAGAGGTAAGGATATATCCCAAAATGTTAAGAGTAATTGTTTTACGGTGCTAGAAATAGGATTATCAGAGGTTTTGCTTGTTTTCACAATGTTTGAATTTATATAACGAGCACATAGTACCCTTATAATCATGAAATGAAACAAAATATAAAGCTAACAGAAAGCTCATTATCTATGAATGGGTAGAGGAAGGATAGGATTGGGAGGGGTGCAGGGAACTCTAAAGATTCTTGGTAATATTCTTTTAAAATAACTTGGAGTGGGTACATGGATGTTCTTTACATTGTGTTTCTTTATACCTGACATATATTTTATAAATGCTTTTTATTTTTGTATAACTCAGTATTTTTCCAAAGTATTAATTTTGAAAAAACAAATTACATCTGTGTTAAAGATCAGAAAATAAGACTAAGTCTCTAAAAAGTTTTGGTGAGTAGATACAGAGCTAAGCTGTGTTTATCTGTGATGGTACACATCACAACGTTGATAGTTGAATAGTTTACGTCTTCCTAGAACCAATAAAATATCTCTAAATCAGAATAGGCTTAGTATTCTGCCCCTCTAGATATTCATCTCTTGCAAACAATCATCCTCATCCTGTGCACTCTCCAACTCATTCTTCCACTATTGCTCTCCCACAGAACACTTCCTACATGCCCTTGTAATCCACAGCAAATAAGGTCTTCTCAGCCTCTTCATAGATCTGCAGCTATCTCCTTGCCTTGCCCAAAACCTTTTCTTCCACAGCCTTCTCATGAAAGATTGCTACTCCTACAGCACATTGTCACAGGAAAGGGAGGTGGTGTTGGCATTTTCTCCTCTTTCAGATTATTGCTCTTCTACCTCTGAGAAAAACAAGCAAAATCCCTTCAATAACACTCACATGTGGCTACATAAGCTTCTTCTACCCACTGCTGTCCTCTTGTCTGTCATCACTTAAAAATATCCTAACTCTGTACTTTCTAGTTCAAAAAGCCCACTCTCTGAAAAACACTCCATCCCTTCATGATGGTACTCCTCAAGCTGCGTATACAACTCTTTTCACTTTTCACATTACCTACTATCCTTCCAAGGAACTAGTTAAATCACCCATATCTAATCAGTAATTACCTAAGAAGATGTTTTTTTCAAACTGTATGTTGGCCCAAAGATATCTCCTAAACTCTAACATACATAACTATATATATATATACGTATGTATGTACGTGTGTGTGTGTGTGTGTATATATATGTACGTGTGTATATATATAAAACCAACTCTTGAATATATCTGCCTATAATTCCCACAACCGTCAGTCTCAACATGATGACCTATTCCTTACCCCACACTCCCCTCCCCAAACTTGCTCATTAACCTGCATTTATGATTCGAGGGAATAGCATCCTCAATTCATGAAAAAAAAAAAAAAAAACCTTGATTCTTCTTCTCCCTCTTTTACTATCCCATCTAATTAGTTCCTAAGTCCTGCTTGGACTCAGTCTTTCTCACATTTGTTGATCTCCAATGTCATTTTAACCTCTCTTACCAGACTTTCTACAATAATCTCCTAACTAGTCTTCGTGACTACCCTCTAAATGTCTATCTACCTCCCTTCTCCCACTCACCCCCTAGACTTCTGCAATATTGACTTCAAAAACACCTTATCAGTTTACTTTTGTGTGTGTGTGAGGAAGATTGGCCCTGAGCTAACATCTGTTGCCAATCTTCCTCTTTTTGCTTGAGGAAGACTGTCGCTGAGCCAGTATCTGTGCCAACCTTCCTCTATTTTATGTGGGATGCCGCCATAGCATGGCCTGATGAGTGGTGGTAGGTCCTTGTCTTGTATCCAAACCTGCGAACCCAGGGCCACCGAAGAGGAGCATGCGAACTTAACACTACGCCACTGGGCCAGGCCCCAGGTCACTCTTAATATTGTTTTAAATTTCCTAGCAAGGTATAAAACAGTGTTTTAGTTTTGGCCTCTATATACTTTTCCTTGACTCCCTGTCAGAAATGTCCCCATATTCCTCCTTCTACCGATGTTAGTGTTTTCTTGTAGTTAGTTCTTGCATAAGGCCCTCCTTTCAGTCTTCTCTGCCTCACTTCCTAGTCAACTCTCAACTGTCCCACAAGACTTCATGCAAGGATTCCCAGGAGGAAATCCCTTCTGACTCTTCACCTTTCCCTTGCAGAGTTGGCTGTTCCTCCAACCTTCTGTGCTTACTTCTTGTATGGCGCTTGCCAAAATTATAAGGTCATTGTTGTCTTTACATCCATCTCATCTATTTGATTATGAGCTGCTAGAGGGCAAGCACTGTATCTTTTTCATTATCTGTTTCGATAGCCCTCAGCAGAGTATCTTGCATGCAGAAAGTAGTCAGTAAATGCTAACTAAATGAAATATACCAAGAATTTTGAAGCTTTATCCATTTTAAACCTTTTTTACTTTTAAGATGAATGGTTTAAGGATTAAAAAAAATAAGGAGCCATAATTCATCTAATAGCTGATTAATTTTTTTGAGAAATGTTTTCAAAAACCTAGTTCAAAGCAATTGTGATCTTTCTTTAGAAACATGGAAAGCATGATTTATTTATGGGGAAAATACAGTAAGGAACAACTGGAGCTGACTTCTGAGAGTGTGGGTTCTCCTTCCCTAAAGACCAAGATATCAGATATCGTTTCAGATGGCTCAAATGTATTTACCAAATGACCTTCTAAGGTCCAGTATGAACCTGTAACTCAAGGATAGGACATATCTTAATGGCCAGAGAAAAACATGGGAATTAAAGTTTTATTCACTATTGTTCTGTATATTTTCTTAGGCATTTTGTTTCATGCAATTTGCTTGAAGCTTTCCATATTCTATAATTAGCTAAGTCCTTTAAGGTATACAATATCCAGATAAAAAGATTATATGAAAAGAATAGATAATCTTAAGAGACTGTCCTATATTTTTATTATGGATTGCTTTATGACTGCATCATAAAATCCAGTTTTATTTGATAAGTCCATTTATAAATTCATTTTCCTCCAGCTCAAACTCTCCTGAATGCTTTCTGTAACATAACACGTTACAAAAAGCATACTGCAAAATGTCAGAGGTTTTCTGATGTCTCCAAGGCATAAAATACTTTATTGCTATTTAAACAAAAGAAGAAATAAAGTAAACAATTCTCATTTGAAGAGACATACATTACAGAAACAAGGCACTAATATGGTTCTGTCAGTCTCTGAGGAGAAGGAATCATTAAATGATACACCACCTCCACAATTTTCATCTCCATCTTGTCCTTAGTCCCTATTCATCACTCTTCTGACAGTGCTTCTTAAATAGCAACTACCCAGAAAATAGCTAAAGGTGGACTTTGAAAAGTTTTCGCTCTCCAAAGGTTTTAGTTGTCTAAGATGTTAGCTCTCTTTAAGCTTAAAAGTGACTGCCCTTCATAATCTTTATTTTTCAACCTTTTATATAACTGAATAGAATTTTTAAATATCTTCTATTTATCAAAGGTGAAGTGGTAGAATTCAGATCCAGTTTTCAGGCTCGGAATACCCAAACGTTCAATTTTACCTTTTAGGATAACTTTAACATAAGCATTAAGAATCCGTGAAGGTCCAGGAAGAAATGATCCACCCCTGGTGGTAAAGGCAAATTTAATATAAAAAATAATTTTAACTTTAATAATAATACCTAGTACTTATATGCTCACTATATGCAAGGTACTGTACTAAAATTAAAATGTATTATCTCATTTAATCTCCACAATAACCTTAGGAGGTGAGCATTATTATTTCCAATTTAGAGACAAGGACATAGAAGCCCAGAAACATTGACTTACTTGACAGCCAGTAACTGGAAGGAAGATCCAGGACTCAACAGAACTGGTCTAACTCCAGAGCCCAGGTTCTGGGCTGGCACTATGCTAAGCTGCTTAACCTCCTAGATTCCTAACCATATGATATCTAATATTTTAAAAAGTGGTCAAAAGGTACAAACTTTCAGTTATAAAATAAATAAGTTCTGGGGATGTAATGTATAGCATGGTGACTATAGTCAATAATACTGTGTTGCATATTTGAAAGTTGCTAAGAGAGTAGATCTTAAAAGTTTCATCACAAGAAAAAAACATCTGTAACTATGTGTAGTGATGGATGTTAACCAAACTTATTGTGGTGATCATTTTGCAATATATACAAATATTGAACCATTATGTTGTATACCTGAAACTAACATAATGTTCTATGTCAATTATACCTCAATTAAAAAAATCAATCCCCACACTCAATACATTATAATGATTATTTATATCTTTGCCCTCTAACTATGAACTCCTTGAGGGAAGAGATCCAGCCTTAATTATCTTTGTATTCCCACGACTGAGTACAGGGCATAGCACATTTAGGCAGTTAGTGTTCACTCATTCATTCATTCATTCATCCAGCAGATATTTATTGAACACCTAATATATGGGACAGGTGCTGGAGATACGATTGTGAGCAAAACCAGACACAGCCACTGCTCTCAAGTAGCTAACAGTCTAGTGGAAAACAGACATTAATCAAATAATCCCACTGTTGAAGGTTTAATAACAGATTGAGATAAATGCTCTGAAGGAAAGAAGTAAGTCCACTGACGCAAATGACAAAGAAACCTGATCTATTTGGTGGGCGTAGGAAGATTTCTAAGGAAGGGATCCTTTGGTTGACATATGAAGGATGAGCAGGATTAAAAAGGCAAAATAGGGAGGGAAGAAGGAAGGGGTCCCTGCATAGGTTGCAAAGGCCCTATGGAGAGACCAGCGAGCTAGGAAGAGACTGCAGTAAGATGATGCTAGAATTAGACAGGGGTTGAGCAGGCTTGGTTTCTCAGGTCATGTTAGAATTTTGATATTTATCCTAAGAACAAGGAATCTATGAAAGGTTTCTAAGAAGAGAGATGATGTCTGTGTTATCGCTTTGGCTGCAGTATGGAGAAAAGAAAAAAAAAAGGAAAAAGCTTAATGCTTTTAAAATGATAAGACTATAAGTAGTGATTTACATAACTTTTGCTTTCTGCCACATACTTATAACTTACTCATTCAACTAATATTTATTAAGTCAGGCACTATAATGTACCAGGCACAGTTCTAAATACTATGGTTATAAGGACTAAAAAACATAAAACACTCTCTCCCATGGAGCTTACCTTCTAAAGGAAGTGAGAGAGAATAAACAGGTTAACAAATTTAAAAATAAGACAATTGCAAGTAAAGGTAAGTGCTATGAAGAAAACAAAATAGAGACCGTTGAGAGTGTGAAAGAAGACATAAGGGGAGCCATATTTAAACAGAGCCACAACAGCCACTTCACAGGAATTACCTTGCATGTCTTGTTTTCATTCTTCAAACTGGACCTAAACTGCCAGCATTCCAATAAGTCAGTTAAGGACAAGAATATCCTGTTTGTAAAGAGTGATGAAATTGGACTTTGCTGATGATCAGACTGCTAATCAATCAACGAAGTACAAGTCTAGGTTTTTGCTTGATGACTGAATCTCAAGCCAATCTATGAAGTACAAACCTAGCCTTACCTTCTAGAACCAATTAAAACATCTCACGTCATCCTCCTTTCTTCCCCAGAAAAACCCTAAACCCCTTTCCTGTAATTGGAACACATTTTGGGATTTCCACACTTTTACTCTAAGATCTTATAAATCTTCAGTTTTCCATGTCCACTTTTATGGAGTCCTAGGACTCCACTGCATTTACCAGATTCTTGGAATAAGTAAAACACATGAGAGTCCCCTAACAGAGATCATTTTTACAGACTGAAAAATTGCAACCTGAATAATATTTCGGTAACAAAATGTTAAACTATAGGGATCAAATTTTAACATTATTTATTTCTTCAAAACTAAAGAGTTACCTGAATATTTCAAGTTTTTAATTTTTTTGGTGTTTGAAGAAAAAGAAATGTTAGTACTCCACTAATTTACAGAGAACACCACTTCAGTTGTGATGGTTAAATGGCAAGAGGGATATAAATGATGTGAAAAATTCATAGAAAGTGAATGTTCAACTGACAAATTTCTTATAAAATATTCTACAGGAGGCATAAACTCCACTGATAGACCTTAAACTCTCGGGATTAAAGAGGAATGACTTGTGGAACAGAAGTCTATAACTTCATAAATGTCTACAGTCTAGTAAGCAGGAATTTCAAAATCACCAAGCTCAGATGTGCAAAATGTAATGGTTTTGTAGCAAGTGAATCTAACTTGTCTATTTAGCTCTCATTTCCTCTGTGTAGACTAGGACAACAATCTGCATGGCAAATCATTCGCTTCTAGTTTAAAGTTCAGTTTCTTTGTGACAAATAGGCTTTTCCTCCATGTACCTTCTCCTTCCTGTCTCCTGTCCTTGATTACTCAGAGGAATTGGGGAGGCTCAGAGCTTACATGAATTAGGGCATCAGAGGGAGGAGAGAGGAAGGCGAATGGTCCATGAACGTCCCCTTCAATACTGCCTTCGGGTGAGGGAGGGCAGGTGTACTCCCCCTAGTATAAACGAAAGGTTTTTATCTGCTTTCCAAGTATAATAAAAATGAGCTTCTATCTCAATCATCCCTTCCTTTTCAATCGTTTATGGCATAAAGTTCATGTTTAACTCCTTCAGGACTTTATCTTTGGATTCTCTCAAAACTTTTGTTCTGTCAAAAAGTCCATTTCTTACAAATCCAAATAATTTGCTTTCAAGGCTATTATTTTGCAGAGAATTAAAAACATCATCATCATCAACAACAAAACAAACAAGCAAACAAAAAAAACCAGAAGCTCTATTTCATTGACTTCTTTTTTCTGAACTTTGTTTGCCCTCTATTTGTGGACAATGCATGCATAGAAAGCTACTGACTGAATGGTGGAGGAAAAGCAAGCAGGGGCATGTACGGGGAGAACCTCAGTTAATAGTTCCTAAGACTACCCACGGCAACGAGACTTCCGAACTTGTTAAATTATGTAACTGATAACTACAGCTCTGGGAAAGTGAAACTATTTGTTTTACATCCTTAACTTAGAATGTAGTATTACACTGAAAATTAAGAACATCAAATTCATGAGGTCGCTTGGGTAGTTGAAAATATTTAGAAAGTGACCATTTCTCACTAACATGGAAAGGCACACATTAATATGATAATAGTTGCTGCAATATAAGAATCATCTACTGTGTGCCAAGCTCTGAGCTTACCCTCCTCACACAGACTTTTGTCTGAGGTAAGAAAGCTTACAAATGCAATAAACAGAATAACTGATTATATGTCATCTAAACAAATAGGGGTTTATTTTCTCATGCACTAAGAAGTCTGAAATTGTGGGCTACAGGATGGCTTCCATAGCTTTAGGCATTGTGTTCTTGTTTAAGACAGGAAGAAGGAGAAGTGTCTAGACCAGCCACATCTGTCCCTTTTGCATTTAAGAAAAAGCCTTCCTAGAAGCTCCTAGGAGATTTCTGTTTACCTGAATTGACCTGAATTATGCCACACAACCAGATCTGGCTACAAGGGAGACTGGCAAAGTTTGTTTTTAGGGTTTGTTTTGTTTTATTTGGGGGGGGGGGGCAGGTCATCCATAAGAAAGGCAGGCAAGGAAGAGGCTGAAAATAGGAGCTAAATTAGTAAAAAAAAAAAAAAAAATGTCTACCACAATTGCATTTGCTATGACTCCAAAATTATATATCTAATGTTAAAAATACAACTGAGATAGGCTCAAATAGAAACCTAATTTCTATGTACTTAATAAAATGTTTGTCATTCGTTCATTTATTTTTATTGAATTCCTACGTGTACAGCAGTAAATACAACCTAAAAAGATCTTTTCCTTGTGGAACTTACAGTCTAGTGGAGACAGAGAAACTATAAAATAAATACATATTAGGAGGCAATAAGTGCCTAAAAAACAATAAACTGTAAGGAAATGGAGAATGTATGTTTGCGTAGGAAGGTCACTTAGACAGTGTAGTCAAATAAGGTTTCCTTAAGCAAGGGACACTTGAGTAGAGATGTGAATGAGGTGAGAGACTCACGTGGATCTCCGAGGGCAGATCCTTCCAGGCAAAAGGAACAATGGTGCTTGGTGTGTACAAGAGACAATGAGGAAACCAGTGTGGCTATATGAGAGTGAATGTGGGGACAAATGATCAGTGATGCTACCAGAGAGAGGGCAGAGTATCAGTGCAGGATGTCACGGTAAATCCTACTTTTAGTGAATAATCACTGGTTAAAAGTGCTGAAGTAGCCCTGTCCCACCAAGTTTCCACTCGAAAGGTAAAACCAATTGATGAGGATTTTTAGGCTGCTTAATTTTAAAACGGTTTATGATGAGGATTTTTAGGCTGGTTAATTTTAAAACTGCAGATGAGAACCAGGCTCCGAGGAGTGGAATTTGCTTGCCCTTTGATCAGAGACAGTTGCATTTGTGAAGGAAATCTCCATGCCTCCTTCTCTGTGCCAGGAGGAAAGGGGGATGGCCTTATCTCTGGAAACTCTTAATGGGGAAGGCAAGAACTTAAGTTGTTTACTGTCTGGCAACCTCATGTAACTGACCCCCCACCCCAAAATCCTCCTTTGTCTTTAGCTGAAGATAATATTTGAGCGGTGACTTCTGCCATTTACTCAATCCGGTTTGATTCTTATCTAAAAGTTGTGGGACCGCCCAATGGCCGGACCCTACCGGCACTGGTACCATTTTAACTTTTTTTCTTTGTCTCGTAAAGAGATAACTCACATACCTATGCCTTAAATTTAGCTCTAACCCTCAACTTGGGGCAGCAGGAGCTCTGACTGCCCGTGGGTCCTGTCCCCACACACCAGCTCTGCCTGCCCATGGGTCCTGTCCCCATGCCAGTGGGCGCAGCAGAAGCGGCGGCAGCAGAAGCTCTGACTGCCCATGGATCCTGTCCTCATGCTATTCTATACTATTCTCTAAATAAAAGAGCACTACTGCCAGATCTTAAGAGTCTAAGAAATCTTTCTTTCGACTCCACGGCTCACTGACCCCGCATCACAATGACTGTGTATCAGGTATTCTGACACATGTTAGAATGTTTAACTCTAAAATCCAGTTTACAAATGAGGGATGATCTGAGGCTCATATTGGTTAAGGTTTTCATAGTCTCTATTATAAACACAATATGTCTTCATCACTGTGGCATATGGCCTGCTGATGTTTGTCATATAGTTGTGCTGGAAATGCTGGATTAAGCAAGATTTAACAGATTTATTTCATAGAGGATTCATCCAGAGCCTTTACTATACGGATCTGTATTTTGAGCATCCAGAAAGAAGACAGAAACTCTGTAGAGTATTTCCATAATCAGTATACCATGGAAACACAGGTTAACATTTTGTGGAAAGCTAACTGTGAAATGCTGCTATATATTACAGTCCTATGTATACTTATTGTGCTGGTGGTTAATGTGGAAGAAGGATACAAGCATCATTTACTATTCAAATCTATTTGATTCCTGAATTTGGATAGTGAGGAGTGAGAATATACAGGCAAAATGTGCAACTCCAAAAATGTGTTCAAATCTACTTGGTTCCTAAGTTTAAAGAGTGAGAGATACCTATATATTTTGATGGATGAGCAATACTTTAGCAATTTCATCCAAGATCTGAAAAGGCAAAATCTAAAAATATATTTTGTTATATTCAACAAATAATTGTAATCTCAAGTAGAACTTTTATCAGGTTTCTCATTTTAAATGCACATTTGCTCACCTTGAAACAATGAACTTGCAAAGTATGCATTTTCAGATGAATATAATGCTTTTTTAAAGATGATAGTTATTTATGCTCATGCAGATACTTATAAAATTTTCATTAGCACTAGCATATCTTTAAGAGAAAGATAACAGCTCCATGACAGAGGGCACCATGTTTCATAAGATCTCTGATTTTAAAATGTTCCTATCTGCCAAAGGAAGCCAAATTAATAATTCAGTTTGCTTTAAAATGCCACAATCAATACAACAGCTCCTAACTCAACTGAGGAACAATACTTTAAAAGACAATTGCCTCCTTTAACTCAAATGAAAAAAAGACAATTGCCTTATAAAATAGATTTCATTCTTGTTTTGAGCCAGACAAATAAAAATGGGCAGCTTTTCCAAAGAAAGGGCAGTGTTTACCTGCAGACAGGAAAATGCAACATACAGCAAAACATTTACTACCAGGAGCAAAGTGAGCTGTCTATAAATGACAAATGAGAGCTGAGTACAAAATAGCCTAAAGCAATGATTCTCAAACATTAAAGAGCATATGAATCAAATCACCTGGGGAACTTATGAAAATGCAGATTCTGATTCAGTATGTAGAGTGGGGCCTAGGTGGGTATAGCTCTAACAAGTTCTCAGGTAATGCTGAACTTGTCCATGGACCACACTTCGAGTAGCAAACCCTAAAGTATACTATTTTATAAATTCTCTACACCTGGGATGCTGTTGGGAGAACTCTACTGCAAGGGTCAATAATACTCAAATCCTTTCTTTAAAAAAATATTGTTATGTTTAACTGGCAGGAGAAGCAATGGTAAGTTCTCCAACAACAAAATTAAACAAAAACACCCACAAAGCACCAATCACCATTACAAAATTAATCTTCACAATTATACAAATTTCAACTGATATTTAAGAGTGGGAAAAAAGAGACTATTTGAAAATTAAGAACTTCGAGGTCTCTTACTGAGGAGATGCCAACATCCCTGGCTAAAAATTGAGGATATCCAATTAAAAGGCCTGTCAATTTTTGAGGGGATAATGAGAGAGTAGCAACTGGACAGGAGCAAGGATGTGAAATTAAACCATACCCACCAACAGTCACTTCTAGGAATGTATCCTGAAGTAATGACAAGACTGGAGGTGTATGTACAGAATAGGTTATATCAGCCAAAAAGTACAAACTAACAAAGTGACAAAAGAAGGGGATTGGTTAAATAAATTATGGTATATCCATAAAATGAAATACTCGGTGGCCAGTAAAATGTTGATATAGATCTAAAGTTAATGACATGTGAAAATGTTTACAGAAGACTGTTAGTAAGAAAAAAAGGTTGGAGCACAGTATGTGCAAATTCCACCTAAATATATGCAAACACGGGAAGAGTAGTCTATGAATAATTTAGGAGGTTCTTTTTTGCTTATTTGAATGTTCTATTTTTCCCTAAAATAAAGGATTATTTTGTTTAATAAAAACAAATGAATAAATTAATACATTTTTTCCTGAGCAAGCATATATTGGCTTTAGAGTTATATCCCCCTATTCAGATCTTGAGTAAGCTACTTAAGCTCTTTGTATGTAAATCAGTTTCCCACCTATAAAGAGGGAATAATTACAGTACAAACTTTACAGGGTGGCTGCAAGGATTAATACATGGTAAAAGGTGTAAAGTGCTTAAAAAAGACCTGGCATATAGTAAGCACTATATGAGTGGGCTGTTTCTTTTTTGTTGTTGTTGTTGATTAAACTAGTCTCTTGCTGATGCCATTTCTGAGACAATGCTATCATTATAATTCTGCTTTCCCTCCTGAGTCTACATAGTAACTCTAGGACCTTTGGAGATAACTAACAGATGGAAGAGTCTAAATCAGAGCAAGAATATCCTAAAGTGGTCAGACAGCAGGCACGATGGAACTCTGTTGCACAGCTATCCAGTATTTTCAAACATGCAGTAAAATAACTTCATAAATTGCTGGTAAGAGGATAAATTGGTTCAATTTTTCTGGATACAATTTGGTAGTATGTATTAAAGCAAGATCTTAATAATTCTGCTCCTAGGAATTTAGCTTAAAGAAAGTAGCAGTGATATTCAAAACACAAAGATTTAGATTTAAGGATGCCAGTTTATAACAACCAAAACTTGGAAACAATTTAAGTTTTCAACAGCAGGATATGGCTGAAAAAACATTTAATATAGTCACACATTACAAATCGGGGGGAGAATATTTAATGACACAGGAAATACTCTACAATGTTAAAGTTTTAAAAGCTGAATATAGAACTGGAGACAGAACAGGAAATCAATTTTAAAGATGCTGAATGTAAGATGCAGAGGAGAGTCTACAGGAAATCAATATTTTAAAAGAAAAATAAAGATATAATATTTAAAAGAAAACTCCCTGTCAGATATATTTCCTATCTATAGTCCCAAAGAATGGATATAAATGAAGTTGAATTTATTTATTTGGGTCTTTATTCAGACAGTTCATCCAGGATATATGCAGCAACTGTAAAAATACATCTAAAAATTGCGTTGTCAGATTTCCTTACAGTAATGCATGTTCTACTATTTCCTATCCCTTAAAAGTAATAAGGTAGTTTACTTTTCTCAAAAATACTTTCAAGTATTTTTCTCCTTTACCAGATCTGCTTAATAAACATTTATTTAGCTCCTTATAATAGAGGCAGGGTAAAAAGATGAATAAAAAATAGTCACTCCCTTCAAGGAGCTGTAGTGAAAGCTGCGACCAAAAAATGAATGACATCTCCCTTTGGCGGGTCAGACCAGGTGTTTATATATGGACAAGAGGGAAAATGCTAAGTGACTCTTCTTTGTTCTTATAAAACAAAATCAAAACTTTTTATGTACATTCTACAATGACACAAACTAAGTTTACTTACTACATTTAAACTTCAAAACATAATATGGAGCACATATATGTTAAAATAATTTCAATTTGAATAATAGACTTTATCTTAAATTAATAACTTCTCTAAGCATCTGATTTTTTTTTCATATAGAGAAGGCGTATATTTAGGCATAGCCTCCCTTAAACAGTCTCTCTCTTAGAATCCCTCAGAAGTATTACCACAACGTTAAAGAAAGCAGTTAAGGGCAGATTCCTTATTAATGCTTTCTCTCAGCCAATCCAAAGCAAACATTTACTTTAAAAATAGTAAGTAAAGGGGCTGGCCCCGTGGCCGAGTGGTTAAGTTCGCGCGCTCCGCTGCAGGCGGCCCAGTGTTTCGTCGGTTCGAATCCTGGGCGCGGACATGGCACTGCTCGTCAGACCACGCTGAGGCAGCGTCCCACATGCCACAACTAGAGGAACCCACAACGAAGAATACACAACTATGTACCGGGGGGCTTTGGGGAGAAAAAGGAAAAAATAAAATCTTAAAAAAAAAAAAAATAGT
Organism: Equus caballus; assembly: GCF_041296265.1. NCBI lineage: Eukaryota > Metazoa > Chordata > Mammalia > Perissodactyla > Equidae > Equus > Equus caballus. Next base: position 23,743,648 of record NC_091704.1, read on the forward strand.
AAGTAAAAAGCATGAGAGAAAAAGTATTGACAGTTACTTTTCATTAAAGATTAATACTGGTTTTCTATTATATTCTATTAATTGTATTACATATACTGGTTACTTATTGTTACTATAGCTAACTTTTATTAAGTGCTTTTTGTTAAGTGTTTACTTTGCTCTAAGTACTTTATATTTATTAGCTCACTAAATCCTGACAGTCACCATGTAAGGGAGGTAGTATTATTAGTCCCATTTTAGCAAAGAAACTGAGGGACATAGATTTTAAATGTATTTAGAGTTACTTGAATAATACATGATAGGCTAGGATTAAAACCCACAGCCTGGGTCCAGCACCCATGCTTAGCACCATTACCTTATTTTGACTCCTAAAAACTAGGACTAGAGGTCATCCTTTAAAAGCTGAAAGACATAAACGGAGGCCTAAATGGATTAATGTAGTTAGAGGGTAACAAGTCTATGCAGTCATAAAGAGCTAAAAATGTAAACTTAAAATATTTAGGTAAATGAATAGACAGTTGTTGAATAAACGAATTGTTCCCTAGTGGGAACTACAATGTACTGAACAAAGTATACCCTCAATCTAATGAGAATGAACTAGAGAAAACCATCGACTCCTTTTTCTGGGGCCAAACAATGATCTTTAATGAACAAGTAGCCCCCTATTCATTGTGGCTTCCATAGTGTCTATTACCAATACTATACGAGCTAATCTGATCCAAAGCCAGCTACATCTAAATGACTAAGTAGTTAAAAAAACCTCAGAGAAGGGCCTGGAACAGAAGTGCCCAGTACATGTTAACAATTATCATCATCATTATTGCCATTTAAATATACTACTACTAATACGGTACACAAAGCACATAACACCAATTGTACAAGAACTGCTTTTGTTTATTCAGGGATTCTTCCATGTCCTCTTAGTGATATTTTTGTGCAAATCAACTTAAAGATATCTGTGAATTTTCCCTTTGGGTCTAGGGAATTAGATTCAGGGTGTTTCCAGTCTTCAAAGTCATTGGAGATGACAAAATTCAGAATCAACATACCCAGATGCAAAGGAACAGCAATTTACACTGCTTAGTATTACTTGGGAGACGGAAAGTGTAAGAAGTGAAACAAAAGAAAACTGATAATATCTTGTGTTTCAACCTCAATTCTCAGTATTCAACACCCATCTCAAATCTCAAGAACTTACTAAATTTCCTATTTTCACTTTCCTTTTCAACAACAGCAGTAACTACTGAAAGCCTCTAATGCATGAGGCCTGTGTCATTTAATCACTTCAACAGCACTGTGAGGCAGCCACCTGCAATCTTCTCTGGAAGAGACACAGACCTTGAAATTGGACAGATTTGGTTTGGAATCACAGCTTTGCCACATAGCAATAGTAGGACATTGGGCAAGTTTTTAACCTCTTGGTGTCCCATTTGTTTCATATGTAAATGAAGACTAAATATAGAATACTGTAAAATTAGAAATATCATTTACAGAATAGGCACTTTATAAATAAGCCTATGGCACACATTTTTTACACTTCCAAGAATTCTACTGATTTCTGTAATGCCAATTTTAATGAGTTTTGATCATTTAACACTAATTAGTTTTATTTTCTAATATTATGTCATAATAACATTGCTTCATCAAGTGGGAAAACTTAAAATGTTTTAATAATCCCTAGTAAATAAAGATACTTCACGTAGTTAGACAGCATATGACAATCTTTCCACAAGGCCACTTAGCAATAAGTATCAGCAGACTTAAAATTCTGCATATCCTTTGAGGAATCATTTTACTTCTAGAATTTATTCTAAGGAAACAATCCTGGATAAACACAACAACTTTAGGTATAAGGATATCATTTAAACATGCTCAAGAACTGCACAACAATTAAATATATTTTAATACATTTTCATAATCCACTCTAATACTACTCAGTTATCTAAAACATTACAGGAGTACATGTACTAACATGGAAAGATATGATACAATTACTGGGAGAAAAACAGTTTTAAAAATAATATACATAATATGACTTCATTTTGTAAAAAGGAATGTCAGAAAATGTACAAAAATGTGGAATGATAGGAAATTTATAACGATGTTAATAGCAGTTATTCCTGGTGGGATCACAGTTGATTTCTGTCTTCTTGCTCTCTCTCTTTTTTTAATAAGCCTGCATTTTTGCTGTACTGTAATAAAGACTAAACATTAACAATTTATCTATATAAATTACTTATAGAGAGATATATAAATTAATAGATAGATATTATATAGATAGAGTCCAGGAGAGACAAGGTATGAGTAGATTCTTAACGCACACTGGCATGAAATGTAAACATAAACTGCTATAGGAAAAGCAAGAAAGGGAGAGGGCGTGGTACCAAGGAGAAAAGTAGTAACAGTAAAAGCAAGTATGATGAGGAAAGCACTCTATCACTAACCATTTGTGATGCCTCATGTTGCCTGTTCCTGGTTTACTGTCATCTAGATATGCCTGCCAATATGTCTATGTCCTTTAAAAAGTTATGGTCATCAGAGTAAATGAAAAACAAGGCCCATTATTCTTACACCAGGACAGCTTCAATCTTCACATCTATAAAATAAAGACATACAGAGACCTTATTCCGAAAATAAATTAAGACTTTGAAAAGTACCTTAAGAGATGAGATTACTCAATCGATGTTACCATTATTTATCATATTTTAAACTAATCTAAATTAATTATTCTACTGGGGCTCCACCTCCAGCTTGGCTGACTGTTAAAGCCCCATACTTGTCCTTAATTGGTAACTAGAACCAGCAAGAGAGTACAACATTGACCTCCCTGCCAGTCTCTGCTTGGAACATGTTTTCTCCACTGGTTACCACCACATCCTCCAGTAAAACATCACTTCCTCAGGGACTATGTCCAGGACTCTTACAATCCATTGCTCTATGTACTCAGGCCCACCATCCCTCCCTTATTACAACATTATTTATACTAGATTGTATTTATCCATTTAATATTGTCATCAAGAGACTGACATCAAGAGACTGACTGTCATCAAGGGCAGGGGACACGCCTGTTCTGCTTTCTGTTGTATTCCCAGTGTTGAGTACAAAATCTGACATTACAAAGGTACCCAAACACTCCATGGATGAATAGATGAGAGCTCTACACCTTGATGACACTTTGGTTCCTTGCAGATCTGGCATGAGGCTATGAGCATACATTAAGGCACATCATGAAAACAGCTCTCCAAAACTTATTTTCCTACTTACTACAAGGAAAGCTACCACTTGAAATATCCTTTTGATGAGAAGCTTAAGGGAGATGATTTCTCAGCAGTATCAAAAGTACGAGTTTCCCAAGCAACTCATTTTTACTTCATGGGCACTATGAATTCTGTACCTAGTCATTTCTCTCTTTGTACTGGCTGTCTAAATTTTGTGTACTAACTTTACCCACAGCTTCATCTTATTTTAGCCATTCTTACTAGTCCTTCTTAAGATGTCCTTACTTAAAAATATAATCTTATACACATTTTCAAATCTTTCTAGGAAGAAATCAGAAGATAAAAACATATTATTAATTAATAATAGCAAACTCAGCCAAATTATAATAATCTATGGCTGAGACAATTCTCCTAGTGCTTGAATGTTCTGCTAAGAATGACCAATTTTCAATTTCTAGTATATTCAGTTAGCATACTTTTGGATAATTCAGGTTTGAAATAAGTGTCTCAGCGGGACATTTCTTAAATTTTACCTTGGTTTAGTTCCTCTGCCATTTCTCCTATGCTTCTGTCCATTCCTACAGATACTGTCTTATGTAAAGCCCTCAGCGGATTATTTGATATTCTACTTTCTGATCTAGTTTCCAGACAACTTGTCTCAGTCTCCACAATGTGCCCAGAACAGTAATTCCTCTAACATTCAAACCAGATGTCAGTGCCTCTCTGTTGCTGCAAGGACTCCTTAGCATGGCCTATAAGTCTGTCATTGAGTTCTGCCCTGACCAGTTTACCAGTTTTTTGTCTAATCACCCTAAACTATGTGAGGTTCAAAGAAAGAACCAGGCTAATTCATACCTCTGTACTTTTCTTCACATTAATTTCTCTGCCTAGACTGCTCTTTACCACTTTGTCTAACCAGCAAAAACCTTTCATCTTCCAAGATAGCTTGACATTTACTCATATTACTGCCTCAGCTCAAGCATCACATCTCCTGTGAAACATTTTCAGTCTTTCTCAGGTAGTACGAATTACTTCCTCCTTTGTACCCCCCACTGCACCTCATAAGATGCCCATCATTACACTTTATTTCTATTTTTCTCCCTTCAGTAAGCTAGGTTCTCCAAGCAAAAGGTCATGCTTAATTCATTTCCATATCCTCAGTGCCTCGTACACTGCCTGACATATAGCAAGCAGGGCCTTGCTCAACAAATTCATATTGAATTGAACTGAATTCCTGACTTGAACTACTCACTTTTCTCTGTTTAGTTCTTTGCGATGATTCTACTAGGAAATACTCTTATGCAATGCTGAGGAAAAAGCAGCAACAGCAGCAGGCAAATCAAATGGTTTTTAACACTTACAAACTTACTGACTCATTTTTAGTAGAAGCATACAATGCAGGCTCCAAGATTAAGAGGCATAGTAACAATCCATCAACGACTTTCAAAGCACTGTTTTTAAAACTGTAGGTTTCGACCCATTAGTGAGTCAAGAAATCAATGTAAGGGATCAAAAGAGTTTGGAGAGCTCTGGAAAAAAAATTCTTACTTTGACCATGTATCCTCAAGGCATAAAAACTATTCCTTTTATTTTAGCTATTCTTATAAATGCAGAATGTAAGAATACCTTCAAGCCCTAAGGTCAGAGCAATACTGATTCAAGATTGCAATCAAAAAAAAAAAAAAAAAAAGCCGGAATTTTACATGTAGTCCAATCGAACTGGGGCCGTTATCTGTTCCCCTCTCATTGCCAGCTGGTCAGGTTCCCTCCTGTGCTCCTTGGGCATATTAGATGATGTCTTGTTCTCCCCGATGTTCTTGCAAAAGGGCGTCCTAGAGGTGAAACCCAAGTCTCTCTTGTGGGTCTCTGGTTCCTTCCCTGATCCTAAACTGAATGACCCCTATGTCATCAGGCTTTTTATCCCTACCCCTTGGAACTATTTTCTCCTTTTCTTTCTGGACATTCTTCACACTGATCACATGTCTGGTTGGTCTAATGCTGGCCTTCCACCCAGTCTCACCCATTGAAGAGACTATCTGGACAGCCTTGCACTTCATGTGGATTCCAGCATGCCGTCATTTTGGCTACAGTGGTATGTTCCCTAGGTATGCCAACCTACTCATGAGATGCACTTTTCTTCAGGTATGCTCTAACTCTATTTTATTAAATTCAAAAGGTATGAAGTATAAAGGTATTTATTAATTTTGGCCCTCTAGAAAATATCAAAAGATCTGCAATTGTTTCAAATATTATAAATTTAGCAGCAGTATAGAATAAAGCTCTACTTTAAAACCTACAATGATCTTGATTTTCTTTATAAAACTGAGTGGTTGATAGTAGTTTTGAGTTTTATGCTAATAGTCATACTACTTGGTAAAAACTAATGGAAAATGCCCCTATTTCCTATTTGCATATAAAAAAGCATATTTATACAGACATACATATGGGTACTGTCTATTTGCATGCCTTTAATTTTGCAAAGATTAACTGCCCTTTAATACTGCTTCCAAGCTTTCATTTCTGTCCCAAGAGTCTTAATTTTATACATTGCTAAATTTTTTACATCAATGAGTAGAAGCACTAATTGGCAGTTTAACCACAACAACAACAAAGTTACATCACTCAGTTACCCAAATATTACCTTTCACATCTAAAGTCACCTTGGTTTTTCAACACAGTCCTAGCTATCTTTCAGAAAAAATTAATTCATTCCTCATAAAACTATAAAATATGAAAACAAGCCTAATAAAGGCATATCTCTTAATAAATGCTAGAAATATGATAAAAGAAGTTCTATTTGAAAGTAAAATTTTAAAGGGTACTTGTTCTTCAATATGCTTTGCTTCTTTAGCAGCAAGAATAAACATGCTTGCTGAAAAATGAACAAAGTAAATTATTACTCATATAATACACAAATAACCTAAAAAGTAAATATTATATAAAACTGCAACATTAGAAACAGTAGGCAGTCAGAAACTCTTACATATACATACTGATCCATAAATAAAAAGATGCAGATACAAGAAAGTGCCCTTAAAAAAGAAAAACTTCTGACAACAACACATAAGCATCTGCTTTTGAATCCGAATATGAGCGACTCAAGGAAGACACATACCTGCAGTCAGCAGATGGAAGACAGAGCCCTGGTAAACAAGGCTGACTGGCACTAACCTCACGGAACTGCACTGGGAAGTGCCAGTCTGTGTGTTGGGGTTGAGGGGAGAAGGGGAGCAGTGGCTGGATTAAAAAAGAAATTGATAACAAAATTTATAGGTAAAAATCTTCTTTTATCTACTACTTCTTAGGAACTATTTTGACGGCTCATTTGTAGATTATGTCAATAACAAACCTTGTAATATGTCATAGTTAAAATATTCAATTACAACATATTAAATTATACATTTTCCTTTTGTGATTATTTATTTTAAAACATTAACAAAAGTTGTTTTTGCATCTCAATGCTACCACTTGCTATATGACTTGGATTAAAATAGTTTCTCTCAACCTCAGTTCCTCATCTATAACATAAGCATACCTATGTAATAGGGCTATTGTACAAATTAGAAATAACATATGTAAAGTGTCTAGCAGTCTTCTCTTTTTTCATCACACAGCTAATAAACAATAGCTTCAGGATTTACGGTTTTCAGTATAGTAAAAAAACAAACTTATTATCATTAGTACAAGTACTACTCTAAGTCTTAATACTGGCTTTGAAATAAAGATCTATATTATGTGGAATTTTTTTAAATAAAACTAAGAGTAAGTATTCCATTTGAGAAGGCTCTCCCTCCCACTCCAAAATGCATACCCTCAACTATACTTGTTCTCAATTTTTATTTTATTTTTAACTATTTAAGCATTTAAGAGCCATGAGTGATCTTTAACAAACTATTCCAATTCAGTCGTGAAAGAAAAGGAGGAGGGAATTAGAAACCACTTTATATCACATTCGACAAACAGTTGTTAACTGCATATTTTATAGCTGGACCCATGAAGTATTAAGAAGAAAGACACACAGCTCTGCCCTTCAGAGGCTCACAGTCAAGTCAGAGCATGCACACAAATCTTACAATGTGTTGCATGTTATAATTAGGTTGCTTACAAAAAGCCTAGGAAACAGGGATGTAGCTAAATTTGCCTGGGTCAGTTGAAAGATTAATACTTGAACTGAGTCTTAAAGGGTACATAATTTCCTAAATGGAGAACACAGACTAGAGAAATCAAAATAGAGGGACTGATTATGTGTGTGAAAGCATATATCATTTTCAAAGAACTGAGAAAAATATGGACCAAAGAGAGGTGACAGGGAGGGTTAAGGGAGATGAAATGGAGAAAGATGAAAAAGGAAATGTAGGGTGGGAATAAACTGTGAATGAGTTTGGACATTTTCCTTCATAAATGGAAATTAGCAGATTTTTAGGTAAGAGAATGTTGTGACGAGGTGATGTTGGCTGTAATTCAAGAAGATAATAAGGGCTTCAACTAGGGCCTTGAACAGTAGGATCAGAAGAAGAGAGACAGTTTAAAGGTAGAAGGAATTAAATTTAATAACCAATTATATAAGCGTGTGATGACCAATAATACATGGGTAATGAAGAAAAGGGAGTCATGAAAGGCTTCTAAGTTTCTAGCTTTGGAAACTGGTTAAATAATGCTATAAATTTAGATGGAAAATTCAGGACAAACAGTAAGAACTTCAACACTGGGACTGGCTATCTTAGAAAACTTTGGTATTGTATGTGGATTCAGTGTCACTATGAAAATAGCTATCTTTCACAAAAGGAATGTATAAACCTGTCTCAGAGTGTGGCTACATTTGGCAAATGTATATATTAACATTAAGGGGGAAAAATGTGTTGTTTATTTCTTGTTATGGAAACAATTCATGTTTATTTTAAATATCTGGAAGAAAAAGAAGATCTTTGTAAATCTTTGTAAAATTTTGACATGTTTTCTTCCAATCTTTTTTCATGGTTGTGATCAAGTTATCTATAAACATTCTTACATAGCCTGCTGTGTTTTTTCACTCAACATTATGATACTGCATTTTAAACAAATATCTTAAACAAATACACTATTAGAATTAAAGTAAAATGAGAAAGGGTAACTGCCATCTAGAAAGCTCAGTCATATAAGACCATGAGTTAGAAAGCCTAAGGTTATAGTATTACTACTGACCACAGTATTAATCTTTAATTAAAAGGAAAAAATTCCTTACGAATTGAAAAACAAATGGGGAGGAAGAGACATGTCAGTAGCAATTATCCATCCAATTCTTGCTTTTTGTGGATGAGGCACTAAACACATAGAAGAAACCAAGGCTCAGATGAATTAAGCAACCTGCACAAGACACACAGCTAAAGTGTCAGTGGAGCCAGGATTCAAATTTCAACCCATTTAGACTTCTGGTTCTCTTTCCAGTATGCTATGCTGCCTCCCCTCAACTACAAGCCATGCAGAATGACAAGTTTTCTGAAATGGTCCAGGGTGTTCATTTGTAATGGAAGGAGATTATTTAGGGCAGTGGGTCTCAATTCTAGCAGTGGTGAAGAAGAACAAGGCAGAGCAATAGACTAGATAATTCCTGTGGGCCTTTTCAATTCTAACACTGTGACTTTACATTCTTCAGTAGGGCTGCTGAATTTGTTTTCTTTCAGCTCCCAATGTGATCACCAAATACACATTGGTCTAAATTCTCTTCTCAGAGGGTCGCACACAATCCCCCTATCAATTAGTGGGGAGTGTGTGCAAGAGCACATAGGCAAAACTTAACCTACTGTGTCATTTATAACTATTATGCCTCTCAATGGTAATTATTATTAATTTCTCATTGCATTAATTTTTTTATTTCTTTCATGGCTGATTTCCTTAAAAATTATTTGCACTGGCTGTTTTATTTCCTACTTTTAGTACTTCACATTGCTTTAAATTAGGGACACAATTTGAAAATCAGTAAGGCAACAAACTGCTCTTTGTCAGTTATTTCACCTAATTTCTGATCTACCCCAGGCATTGCCCACTTTTTTAAAAATCAGATAATGAGCAATATAAAGAGAATACTGTCTAACGTAGTGGTTCAAAACTCTTGGCTGTACATTATCAGAATAACACAGAAAGTTTTTTAAAAACGCTAACGACTAGGCCCACTCCAGATGAACTGAATAGGACACCTGGGAGGGGGAAGGGAGGAGCTGAACATAGATTTTATTTTAAAATCTCCTCGCGAAATCTATTTAAGCCAAAGGGCAGTATAGTCATCAGAGAGCAAAATATTTTGCATGCAACCAGTTTTCCATGGAGTTTTCTAGAGGAAATAAAAGACAACTGAGGATTATCCCTTAACATTCTGAAGTTCACAATACTTGTGATACCTATTGTCTATAAAGATGGCCCTAATAACTCCTCCCACGTCTGTATGCATGATCCTTCTCAATGTGACTTTGTTGCTCCTCTCATCAAGAGGAAGAGTCTACTTCTCCACCCATGAATCTAGTCTAGCCCCATGATCTGCTGTGACCAACAGTGTGTAGTAGAAGTGATGTCTTGTGACTTCCAAGTCAAGGCTTCAACCCGTCTTCAGCTTCCACTTTAGCTGTCTTGGAAGGCAATGCTGCCATGTGAAGATCCTTAATGATAAAAGACCACATGGGGAGAAAGGATAAACTGAGACCAGCATCAACCTCCTGACATGCGAGTGAGGCCACCTTGGACCTTCCAGGCCCAGGTGAGTGTCAGATGACATGGGTAACACCAGCAGGAGAAGTGACTAATTGATCGTAGCCCAAATGGCTAACCAACATAATTGGGAACAAATGAAACAGAAGTTGTTTTAAGCCTAAGGCAGCATTATAGCAAGAGACAACTAATACAGTAATCTTAATGGATGCGGTAAATATTAAAGACAAAGTAACACATTCTTCCCTACTTTGCCAAAAATAATATTTATGTGTTCTAAATATTTGTTCACGTATTTTTAAAAGATAAGGAAAAAAAACTAGAAGTATAATTTAGCAAGCATAGTCCTTCTGTTTTCTCTCTTAATAATTAAGTAACATATCTTTAGGTTAGAACTTGAAATGTAGGACCAAAATACAAGAAAAGACCTTTTATACCATACAACAAGCTATTGTAAAAATAACTTTACATCATCATTTCATGCATATTCTACAATTAAAAATGTGCAGATTTCTAACATTTTTCACATTATTGTATTGTTATAATACAATAATGATAATAATAATAGATACCAATTATTGAGTGCTTATTATGTAAAAAGTATGTGTTCAATATTTTGCAAATGTTTCTTAATGTAGTTTTACCAACACCTTATAAGGAATATATTTTAAACTTTATTTTTTGGATGAGGCAAGCAAGGCTCAAAGAGGGTAAGTAATTCACCTAAGTGATTATTTAGCCAGTATTGTACAGACTCTGCCCCAAAGTCCATGGTTTTAAACCAACTTACTATACTACTTCCCATTATACATACGGGGCTCCACAGCATAACAGAATCACAAGACAAAATGAAAAGCAGTGGATGGAGTACGATTCTTAAGCCTCAAGGCCTGGGTTTGAATCCCAGCTCTAGCCCTACTAGCTGGGTGGCCTGGACAAGATATATAACCTTCATTTGTAAAATGACAGTCATAAAGTAACTACTTCATGGGGTTGCGATGAAGATTAAGTAAGTAACACATCTAAAGGTACCTGGCACATCGTAAGTGCTGAGTGTTCATTATTTTTGTTGCTGCTGTTGCTTACCATTATTACCATTCTTTAACTCCAAAGTAAGATGATTACCTTTGAAGTCAATCCCTTAAATGTGACATGCCATTTAAGAAAGCTTATTCATTTTCTTTCATAAATGTTGGTTGATCTTATGACTTTTGACAGATGTAGTCTAGTAACATCAAGGAGAGAATGATCTCCTACACTTAACGTCCAGTTGACTTTAGAACAAGTATCTAAGAGCTACCAAGTCTGGCGGCATATTGGAATTAACTAGGGTGCTTCTAAAAACTGTCTGGGGCCTATCCCAAACGTAAAGCACTAGAGTCTCTGACAAGACTTGCAAAAAGCTCCCCTGATGATTCTGATGCAGCTGGTCCACAGATGAGCATTTGAGAATTACTGTACTATATAATTCTTTAAAGCGTAAAGAAACCAATCCAGAGAGATTAAAATCTCCATCTTTTCCCTAAATATGTTCCTGAGATCAAGTTCTATCAAAAGGCTGGAAAAATAAACCTCTCTGCTTTGGGACCCCTGTGAAGGGGAAGCCATTATATTCTCAACATTTATTACTGCCTAACGGAAACGAAACTTTTGGCATTTGGTATGACAATAATCACCTACTAGGTACCAATTGAGCAATGTATACAAAGATTTTTTGACTTCTCAAGTGTATAGTCCTGAGTTTTGATAAAATCTAATTGTTATTAAAAAGCAAAATATCCTAAAACAGAGACCAGTCACTTCAAAATAAAGGGATGTGTTCCTCCAATTTCATGTGTGCTGAAATGAGCATTGCTCTTTGATTCATACATACCTATTGTGGCTGCAAAGGCTATGCTCTCTTGGGTGAGCTGGGACATTGTTTTCTTTTCTTTCCTCTAGGTTGAACCCCAACAGGAAACACCTTCATCTAATCTAGGTTAGATGACAGTACTGCATGAGAGTTAGGGGACTGCACAGAACACTCCAAAGCCTGCTGGAAGAGCAGAATTCAGCAATTCACTTCTAAGTACGCGGGAACTCTTTAACACGTCACAACATAGACTATTTCTCAAACTACGACTAATCAGTTTAAAGGCTAATTCACAATTCTAGCTTCTATTTAGCATAATGACTAAGGACCTAGAGAACTAATGAGTTAGCTGAAAGAAAACTTACTCTTCCTTATCAAACTTCGTTAAGTTTGTGGTAACTACTTTTCATTTAAGTTACACCATCTGAGAAGAAATTAAGAATGTCTTTCTTTCATATGGCACTTGGTTGATTCAAAATTACATAAATAACATTAGGAAAACTGGTCTTTTAGGGTACACAGCTCATTATTAAGTATAAAAAAATAACGGGCATCCTAAATGAAACCTATCATCTTTATCATAATACACCCGTGGTCTGTGACTATTATTTCTATGGACTGAAATGGAACCTAGTAGTCTAAAGGTCTTGGTGTGGCCTTATGTTACTTGGGTGTTATTTATTTATTAAGAAGATGTGGTTTATTGTCTAATGTTCCTTTACTCAGAGTCCTGACTTCAGGCAACACTGTAAGGTAGGTCAAAAATATTATGTTCAGTGCCATACCTTTTACCCACCAGTCCTTGCTCTCAAACTGCTTTCTCTGTCCAGGGCCCACTAAACCTTTTCAAATAATGCTTTGTGCCTCTTACCTTTCCTGATCCAGCTCCCCCATCTAAACTTTTTTTTTCTTCTGCTTTTTATCCCCAAATCCCCCCAGTACATAGTTGTATGTATTTTTTTTTTAGTTGTAGGTCCTTCTAGTTGTGGCTTGAGGGATGCCGCCTCAGCATGGCCTGACGACAGGATCCGAACTGGCGAAACCCTGGGCTGCCAAAAGAGTGCGTGAACTTAGCCACTCAGCCACGGGGCCGACCCCCCATCCAAATTTAACTGTCCTTTACCCCACTTAGGGAAGACCCAATGGACTAATCTAATCATTACTGTCAAATTATGATACTAATGGCTGATACAGAACTAGTTAATTATGCCTCCTAGAACACATATTCATTTTCAGAACCCCAGAAAAACTACAGAAGGGAGTAACGCAGAAATTCCAGGGAAGGTCAGAGAAAACACTCATTTTTTCCTGTAAGTAGGGATCTATAAGTAGCTACCTCTTTTCTTTCAAGGCTGCCCTAACTCATAGATTCCAGTCAAACCATCCATGGTAGGCAGAATAATCCTCCTCTTCCTCCAAAAATGCCTACATCCTAATCCCTGGGACCTGTGAATACGTTATGTTAAATAGCAAGGGGAAGACCATAGATAGAATTAAGGTTGCTAATCAGCTGACATTAAAATAAGAAGATTATCCTGGATTAAATGGGTTGGCCCAAGATAATTACAAGGGTCCTTAAATGAAAAAAAGGGAGACAGAAGAGTCAGAACCAGAGAGATGGCATCAAAAGAATGACTTGACCAGCCATCGCTGGCTTTGAAGATGGAAGGTAGGCATGAGACAAGAAAAGCAGACAGACTCCAGAAGCTAGAACAGGCAAGAATATAGATTCTTCCCCAAAGCCTCCAGAAAGGAATGCAGCCCTGGCAACACCTTGATTTTAGCCCCGTGCGACCCATTTCACTTTTGACCTCCAGAACTATAATAAATCCATGTTGTTTTAAGCAATTACATATGTAGTAATTTGTTATAGCAGCAATAGGAAACTAATAGACCACCAAAGTACACCAAGGGAGCTAGCATATTGATTTCCTTAAAATACATGCTTGGTATTTTTTCCTACCGGATTATTCTGCTGCTTTATAGAAGCTGCCTCATTTGTATTTGCTAGTGATTACACAACCTAAATAGATGACCAATTGTTGCGGCTGGAGATAAAAGTGTAAAAGAAAGATCCAACAACTAGAAATTAATGTACACTGTAAAAATATTTTTAAATGTTCAACTGGACAAAAAAGTACACCTAGTGAAAAGAAGTCATTGTCTGGTGGGAATGGGAGAAGGATGGTTTATCAAATGCAATTTAACAAAACTCTACTAAAGATCAAGGTTTACTGGCCTACATCATTTCAGCTCTGTCAGCATCCCACTCTACACTGTAGCACACTTGCCACTGATTTTATCTTGAATTTAGGGGACACGCCCATTTCCGGAAAACTACACTTGCCACCTGAAACTTAAAATCAGAATAGGTGGAATATCTATAGCTCCTTCAAAATAACTTATCCCAAGCATTATCCCAGAGTAGCTGTTTTATTCCATCTAAAAAAAATAACATAGGGGCCGGCCTGGTGGCACAGCAGTTAAGTGTGCACGTTCCCCCTTCGGCGGCCCAGGTTTCGGAGTTTCGGATCCCGGGTGCAGACATGGCACTGCTTGGCAAGCCATGCTGTGGTAGGCATCCCACATATAAAGTAGAGGAAGATGGGCACAATGTTAGCTCAGGGCCAGTCTTCCTCAGCAAAAAGAATAGGATTGGCAGCAGTTAGCTCAGGGCTAATCTTCCTCAAAAATAAATAAATAGATAGATAGATAAAGGTGGTCTTTAAAAATAAATAAATAAATAAATACCCCTGAAAACACAGCCCAGTAAAAGCACTGACAGATTCTTAGTTGACAGCAAGAGAAATCCTTACTATGATTTGTAAACTCTTACAAAGCACAGATTCTCTTACTTTTTTGATCTGTCAAGAGACTAAAAACATACCATTCCATATGAATGAATTAAATTCCAGTGAATTAAATATTTTGATGGAAAGACATAATTTTGATTGTTTTTCTGCAAGAGGAAATCTGGTGCCCTCTGGTGTCGGAAAACAAGATGATCCATGTCACCTTTACAAACTAGCAGAAGTTTGGAACTGAAGAGCATATGCCAGTGCAGCACAGATATGTAATTACTTTCTAGTGGAAACTTTTGCTCATATATTATTAAATATTCCATTTTATTATGATGGAATATTAGAAAAGCATTATAAATAATTTGAGCCTCTTAGGTAAAAGAATACTTGCCTATATTTGTTGGAGACTTCAGCTTTACAGCAAGAAGAACAAAAGTGAATGATTTAAGATTTTGCAGCAAAAATAATGAATAAAAAGGGTATGACATTATTAGGCTAGTATGATTTATAATTGATTTTCCAATGTATTAGAAAATATTGAAGACATTCAAAACAGAATAAAACAGAAGATAACAACTATGATAATACTACCCAGCTAAAGAAGTAAAACACTACTAACAGAGTTTGGAGTCCGTTATATAGTACCCCAAATCATATTCCCCACCTCCTTGTAGGTAACCGCTTGATTGATTTGTAAATTTATTTTTCAGTTTTCTATACTTTCTCTAACACCATTACAGTGCTTCTAAAATTAAAAATTAACTTTAAAACATTACTTTGTTAAAAAAAAAAAAGCCCAGGTGATAGCAATTACAATTGGCGGTACAGAGCCAGGGAGTGGATTTAGCTACCTCCCCAGTTTGGGGACACACGAAGCTGATATTGTGAGGTTCCCATGTGTGAGAAGAGTAGGCAAGACTTACACCTCAGCATGAGATAAGTTTTAAGGAGGTTTGAACAGGACAAGGAGACAGTGCCAGCAAGTGACTATGATTTTCAAAATGTGCATAAGGGCAGAAATGGGGCAATAAGGACGAACAACAGGTGGGCAGTGAATATTTTGGTTGACATGGTAAATAAAGCCAAATGTGGAGATTTAGAAGGAAAACCAGGCACAGTCTTCCCTGTGCACATAAGGCCAAGAGAGATGAAGGCATAGCCTAGTTCTATTTGTCAAACACAGCTAGAACTAAGCTCAGTCCTATGTGATAAACTCCAATTTTTTTGTGTCACCGGGGACTAGATGGCTGATAACTGTTTTCTCCCTTCCCCAAACAAGTTGGCCTTACATAAAATTTGGGAAAGGACAATATGCATCTTTGCTGTTCTCCTACTCCCCAAATGCCTTTTCCCTCCTGTGCCTGAGGAAGTCAGTACCTTCATGTTCCTGTCTAGCTGTCCAAAGCCTGCCTCCCTCAGGGCTTCCCCATGCTCCAGCAACCTAATAGCTCCTGTAAATCAGGTGATACAAGTAAAGCACCTTGCACTGTATCTAGCTTTCAGAAAAGCTCAATACATGTGAACTGCTACTATCATCACTCTCATCACCACACCTCTCCATTCCATCCCCTCCCTCCCCTTTGCTCCTAGTCAAAATTCTCATTCTCTTAATATCAGGCTAAGAAAAGCTATCTGACTATATTAAATGTTACTTGGGCATAAAAATTTATACCATCTTTTACTACATACAAGGAAAGCATAATATCAAAATATCTTTTCTTCTTCATATGGTTCTTCATCTAATTCCTTCTCAGCCTGGTTCTAGACAGCTGCCTTTCTTCTGTAACATCTATCAGAATTAATTCTCGTTGCTCTTGTTAATAAATCCTTTGTCAAGGAATCTATCAACTCACTTCTCAACCACTCAATTCCTTCTTTTTTTCTTCTTCTTCTTCTCCCCAAAGCCCCCCAGTACATAGTTGTATATTCCAGTTGTAGGTCCTCCCGGCTCTGCTATGCAGGACATCGCCTTAGCATGGCTGGATGAGCAGTGCTAGGTCCGCGTCTAGGATCTGAACCAGCAAAACCCTGGGCCACCAGAGCAGAGCACACAAACTTAACCACTCAGCCAGGAGCTGGCTCCCACTCAATTCCTTTTTATTGATCTCTTTCTTTCCAATAGTTCTCAACCCTGGCAACATATTGAAATCACTTGAAAATTTTAAAAAATATATATATATGTAGGGGCCAGTCCCATGCATGGTAGTTAAGTTCAGCAAACCCTGCTTTGGCAGCCTGGGTTCACTGGTTCGATCTCCGGCATGGACCTACAACACTCGTCAGTCATGCTGTGGCAGTGATCCACATAAAAAGTAGAGGAAGACACTGGCATGGATGTTAGCTCAGAGAAAATGTTCTTCAAGCAATAAAAAAAAAAGAAGAGGCAGATTGGCAATGGATGTTAGCTCAGGGCAAATCTTCCTCAGCAAAAAAAGATATATAGAAATATACGTGTATATATATAGTTAATATATATACATTTATACATATTTTCTATACATATATGTATATGTATAAATACACACACACACAGTGATGCCCAGCTTAGACCAAATGGAGCCCAGGCACTGGCATTTTTAAATTCTCCTGAGGGGATTCCAACTCGCAGCCAGGGTTAAGAACCACTGTTAGCCTCTACCTTTAAATCACTTACCATGACTGAAGCACTGTATACATCATTTATTTGTTCACTGCATACATTTAGCAACCATTTACTGAGCTCCTATTGTGGGCTCAGCCTGGAGCTACTCAGAACTCTCCAGTAGCTACATAGCATCCTCAGAATCAAACATAAGTTTCTGACCACTGCATCATAATTCTTCATCAGATGACCATTTCTCCTCTCTTCTTGGTCATCAATCTTCCTACTTCTGCACAATCTTCCTACCCTCTCCCAATCAATCTTGCTTCTTTGTGACTGCTCTGGGATTCTCAGTTACATCTCAAGATCTTGGTCAAAGCAATCCAGGAAGAAGTAAAATGTTTGCCAAAATTCACTATGATATGGCATTTCTGCAAATGCATAAGGGATCACTGATTTTCATATGTGTTTTCCCCATTCACTCAAAGGTCCCTGAGGGGAGGGATCATATTTCACTTATTGTTGTATCCTCAATACTTAGCACAGTTTCTGGCAAAGAGTGGACTACCCAATGGGCATTAGTTAAATGAAGCAAAGGATGAATGAAGAGTAAAGGTGTATGATTCTACGATGTTTTCTGAATCATCAAAGAATGATAAAATAAGTGAAGGGAAAAAATCTCCTTTTCTGAGAAGCCATGGTATAATGGTTAAGAGCATTAACTTTGGGAGCTAGATCTGCCACATACTTGGTTTGTGGGCCTAGAGAAGTTACTTAACCTCTCTCTGATCCTCAGTCTCCAGCCGTAAAATAATGATAATAATAGAAATTATCTAATAAAGTGCTGTAAGATTAAGTGAAGTAAAGAACTCAGACAAATACCCAGCATACACTAAGACCCGGTAGGCTCCCACAAGGTGGAATAATGGCTCCCCAAAGATGTCTGTGTCCTAATCCCTGGAATTTATGAATATGTTACTTTACATGGATAAATGGACTTTGCAGTTGTGATTAAGTTAAGGACCTTAAAATAGGAAGACAACTGGATTATCCAGGTGAGCCTAATATAATGGCAAGGGCCCTTAAATGGGTCAAAAAGAATATGTGACAAAGGTAGCAGAGGTTGGAGGGATGCCATTGCAGGAAGGAGGCCACAAGCCAAGGAATGTGGACAGACCCTAGAAGCTGGAGAAAGCCACAGACAGATTCTATTCCAGAGCATTCATAATGAATGCAGCCGGCCAACACCTTGATTTTAGCCCCGTAACACCCATTTTCACACTGTGACCTCTAGCACTATAAGATGATAAAACAGTGTGGTTTTAAGCTTCTACATTTGTGGTAATTTGTTACAGCATCAATAGGAAACAAATACATAACGGTTATATAAGTGTGATAATTGTTATTTTTTCCCCTCTCTGTTTCAAAACATTCCTGAGTTAATATCAATAGTGAAAAGCCATGTTGGTAGTATATATATCCTCGATATAATGTGTAGTATGATGAAATTAGATTTTAACCCTGTAGTCCTCCTCCCAAAAACCCATGTACAGAAAACAGTTAATATAGCAGGCTTGTCTGTACTTACAACATGGGCCCTTGGCTGACATCTGAGAACTTGAATTTCTAGAGGGCTCCTATCATCCTAATTGATAAGGTTAACTTACTGTGCCTAAAATGTTTACACAAACAATGTGGGTTATGCTGAACATCTGCTTTCTTCTGGAGTCTGGAATTTTGGTATGCGCCAGGCAGAAGGTGTCTACATGAACAATCCTGGGCACTGAGTCTATAACGAGCTTCCCTGCTACACAACATTGGACATGTGTTGTCACAACTTGTGCTAGAAGAATTAAGTTCATTCTATGTAACTCAATGGGGAGAGGACTTTTGGAAGCTTGTACTTGGTTTCTTCCTGACTTCATCCCACGCACCTCTTCCCTTTGCTGATGTTGGTTTATATTCTTACATGGTAATAAAACACAGTTGTGAGTATGACTGTAGGCTAAGTCCAGTAAGTCCTCTTAGTGAATCATCAAACAGGAGGGTGGTCTTGGGGACCCATGACACAACCCACAACCCCAGTCCAATCATGAGAAAAACATCAGAGAACCTCAATTGAGGGACATTCTTCCTCAAAATATCTAACCAGTACTCCTCAAAACTGTGAAGGTCATCAAATACAGGGAAAGTCTGAAAAAATGTCAAAGCCAAGAGGAGCCCAATGAGACATGACAACTAAATGTAATGTAATGTGGTATCCTGGATGGGATTCTGGAACAAAAAAAGGACATTAGTAAAAGACTAAGGAAATCTGAATAATGTATGAACTTTAATTAATAATAATGTATTAATATTAGCTAATTAATTGTGGCAAATGTACCACACTACTGTAAGATATTAATAATAAGGGAAATTGGGTGTGGGGCATATGAGAACTCACTGTACTAGCTTCACAATCTTTCTATAAATCTAAAATTTTAAAAAAATTTATTTGAAAGAATTCCTAATCACCTATTGTGCACAGAGTATTGTGTTAAGCATTAGAGAATTTAGATCTATGTAATTACTTAAGGTAAAGGCACTATCAATTCTATGTAATTTTGCTCCACACATTCACCTGAAATGGCAGGAAAATGAAGTTAAGATATTTAGTTATGTTCATTTAAATTGACTGCATATTTCTATTTTATTATCCTACAAG
This sequence comes from Equus caballus, assembly GCF_041296265.1. NCBI lineage: Eukaryota > Metazoa > Chordata > Mammalia > Perissodactyla > Equidae > Equus > Equus caballus. The sequence goes on from NC_091704.1 coordinate 23,763,482, forward strand.
ATGGTGACTTCTTGGAAGGTAGAAACAAATTAGAAGTATTAACCTATTGAGCAAGCCCTAAATATTTTTGCATTAATAAAATGCAGGGACAAACTTAATCTCAAATTATAATTTGACACAAAGTAGAGTGAGAAATAAACACTGATCTGTCTCAACATTTGACCAAAAGTCATGATGTTCTTTCAATCTATTGTCATCTTTCCTAAAAGACTATTTCATCACTATAGAAAAGACTGTTTTTTATGTTTAATAAAACCAGTAAAATATATGTCATCTAACTAAAATTGTCATATTTTCATTACTGAGGCTTTTCACTTCAATAAACCATTAATTTTCTGCTCGAGGAAGAGAATGAATGGGGAATAAATTGTCCAATATGCAGATTACTATTATATTTCAGAAGCAAAAATGTCTTCCTTTAAAAGGACAACCAAATATATATTTGAAATATGATTTGTGTGTGATTTGAAGATGACTAATCAAGTGATATAATATTAAATGGACTCCTTTAAAATCTGTGAAAAATTCAAAATGAGCCTTATGTGCAAATCCATGAAAATGAAACTTACTGCCTTTGTGAAAAATATATATGTTTTCTAGATAAACCTGAATAAGCAGGTCTTTAATATAATTTATAGGCCTCTATTCTCCTTAGTGCCTACATCATATCCTTGTAATAATACCAGTAGTCTTAACTCATTTAGTTCACTGAGAACAATGTAATATAATCATTGTACATGGCTCAGTGATTTATTAAAAACCATGATATTTGATCAATTATTTTCTATTCTCATGCACAACACTCCACAGAAACGTAAGGTAAACTCTCTCTTTTCAATGTAGCTTCCTGTGGGCTTTAAACGGATATTTTCTTTTATTCATATTAAATAGACTGAAGGTTAAGAAATGCAAACATAAGAATAAAATACTTTTTAAATAGAATTATTTTAAAATATTACACAACTATACTAGTGGCAGTTTTACTTTCTCTTAATCCAGAGGAGGAAACATTTTGCCTCAGAATGAAATTTTTGATTAATTTCCTCAAAATGCTGATTTTTAACCTATTCATAACTGTACTAACCACTTAGAGCAACTAGATGGGTCAAGGGAAATCTCAAAGGAAATTAGATAACAGTCTGAACTGAATTAAAATAAAAATACTACATAAAAGTCATAAGATGTAACTAGTGCAGCAATTAAAGGGAAATTTGTAGCATTAAATGCTTAGCTGAGAAAAAGAAAGATTTCCAATCAGTAATATGTTTCTATTATACAAGAGAAAGAAAAATAAAGTCAAAGCAAGCAGAAGTAAATAATAAAAGAGCAGAAATTAATGACTTTAAAAACAGAGAACAGTAGAAAAATAATTGAAACCAAAAGCTGATTCTTTGAAAAGATCAATAAAATTGATATCCCTCTAGCAAAATTGAAAGAAAAAAGAAAAGAGGAAGACACAAAATGCCATTATCAGGATCGAAAAGGAGATATCATTACAGACCCAAGAGACATTAAAAGGATAATAAAGGAATACTATGACCAATGCTACAAACATAATGTCAACAACTTAGATAATTCATTGAAAACAACAAACTACCAAAACTCACCCAATATGAAAGAGATAACCAGAATTGTCCCATAACTATTAAAGAAATTCAGTTCATGTTAAAAGCCTTCCAAAAAAGAAATCTTCAGGCCCAGATAGTTTCCTTACCAAACATTTAAGAAAAAATAATTCCTCATAATATTTTCGAGAAAATAAAAAAGAACACTTCCTAACTCATTTCATAAGGCCAGCACTACTGTAATATCAAAACCAAAACAGTACAAAAATAGAGAAAACTTCAGATCAATATCCTTCATCTCCAGAGGCAAAACAAAACAAAAAAACCTTCAAACATATGGCAAATAGTATCCAGCAATATATATAAAGAAAAATACAACATAATAAAGTAGTGTTTACTGTGAGAATGAAAGATTGGCTCAATATTTTATAATCAATCAATACTAACATTGAAAGCATGATCATATCACTTGATGCAGAAAAAGCTTTTCACAAAATTCAGCATCCATGAATGATAAAACTTTCAGCAAACTATGAATAGAAGGAAACTTCCTCAACCTGTTAAAGGGAATCTATAAAAAACCTACAACTAACATCATACTTTGAAAGACTGAATGCTTTCCTCCTAACATTAGGAAAAAGACAAGAATGTCTTTTCTGACCACTTCTACTCAACATTCTATGTGATGTTCTAGTTAGTTCAATAACACAAAAAACAAAAAACGTTCAAATTGGAAAGGAGGAAGTAAGGCTGACTTTATCTTCAGATAACATGATCATGTAAGTATAAAAATCCAATGGAATCTACAAAAAAGACTATTCCCAATAAGTAAAATTAGAAAGGTTGTAGGATATAAGATCAACTAAAAAAGTCAAGTGTATTTCTATATATTCATCAATGAATAATAGGAAATTAAAATTTAAGAAAACAATACCATTTACCAACAGTACAAAAAATACAAATACTTACAGATAAATCTGACAAAGGATGTCAAAGATCTGTACTCCCAACAACACAAGACAAAGTCAAGACAAAAATCAATTGTTTCTTTTTTTTAAAATTTTTATTGAGTTTATGATAGTTTACAACATTGTGAAATTTAAGTTGTACATTATTGTTTGTCAGTCATGTTGTAGGTGCACCACTTCACCATTTGTGCCCACCTCCCACCCTGCCTTTCCCCTGGTAGCCACTAATCTGTTCTCTTTGTCTACATGTTTAACTTCCACATGTGAGTGGAATCATACAGAGATTGTTTTTCTCTATTTGGCTTATTTCACTTAACATAATTCCCTCAAGGTCCATCCATTTTGTTGTGAATGGGACAATTTTATTCTTTTTTATGGCTGAGTAGTATTCCATTGTATATATATACCATATCTTCTTTATCCAATCATCAGTTGATGGGCATTTAGGTTGCTTCCACTTCTTGGCTATTGTAAATAATACTGCAATGAATATAGGGGTGCATGGGACTTTTGGAATTGTTGACTTCACATTCTTTGGATAGATACTCAGCACTGGGATGGCTGGGTTGTATGGTATCTCTATTTTAATTTTTTGAGAAATCTCCATACTGTTTTCCATAGTGGCTGCGCGAGTTTGATACCGGCAATGTATGAGGGTTTCATTTTCTCTACAACCTCTCCAACATTTGTTACTTTTTGTTTTGGTTATTTTTGCCATTCTAATGGGTGTAACGTGATATCTTAGTGTAGCTTTGATTTGCATTTCCCTGATGATCAGTGATGATGAATATCTTTTCATGTGCCTATTGGCCATCTGTATATCTTCTTTGGAGAAATGTCTGTTCATGTCTCCTGCCCATTTTTTGATTGGGTTGTTTGATTTTTTTTGTTGAGTTGTGTGAGTTCTTTATATATTACGGAGATTAACCCTTTGTCAGATATACGACTTGCAAACATTTTTTCCCAATTACTGGGTTGTTTTTTTGTTTCAATCCCATTTTCCCTTGCCTTGAAGAAGCTCTGTAGTCTGATGAGGTCCCATTTGTTTATTCTTTCTATTGTTTCCCTTGTCTGAGAAGACATGCTGTTCAAAAAGATCCTTTTAATACTGATGTTAAAGAGTATACTGCCTATATTTTCTTCTAGAAGCCTTATGGTTTCAGGTCTTTCCTTTAGGTCTTTGATCCATTTTGAGTTTACTTTTGTGAATGGTGAAAAAGAATGGTCAATTTTCATTATTTCACATGTGGCTGTCCAGTTTTCCCAGCACCATTTGTTGAAAAGACTTTCTTTGCTCCATTGTATGCCCTCAGCTCCTTTGTCAAAGATTAGCTGTCCATAGATGTGTGGTTTTACTTCTGGGCTTTCAATTCTGTTCCATTGATCTTTACACCTGTTTTTGTACCAGTACCATGCTGCTTTGATTATTGTAGCTTTGTAGTATGTTTTGAAGTCAGGGATTGTGATGCCTCCAGCTTTGTTCTTTTTTCTCAGGATTGCTTTGACTATCCAGGGTCTTTTGTTGCCCCATGTGAATTTTAGAATTCTTTGTTCTATTTCTGTAAAGAATGTTATTGGGATTCTGATTGGGATTGCATTGAATCTGTAATTGCTTTAGGTAGCATGGACATTTTAACTGTGTTTACTCTTCCTATCCATGCGCATGGAATGTCTTTCCATCTCTTTATGTCGTCATCAATTTCTTTCAGGAAAGTCTTGTAGTTTTCGTTGTATAGGTCTTTCACTTCCTTAGTTAAATTCATCCCAAGGTATTTTATTCTTTTTGTTGCAATTGTGAATGGTATTGCGTTCTTGAGTTCTTTTTCTGTTAGTTCGTTATTAGAATATAGAAATGCTACTGATTTATGTTAGTTGATTTTATACCTTGAAACTTTGCTGTAGTTGTTGATTATTTCTAAAAGTTTTCCAATGGATTCTGTGGGGTTCTCTATATATAAGATCATGTCATCTGAAAACAGTGAGAGTTTCACTTCTTCCCTCCCTATTTGGATTCCTTTTATTCCTTTCTCTTGCCTAATTGCTCTGGCCAAAACCTCCAGTACTACATTGAATAAGAGTGGTGATAGAGGGCATCCTTGTCTCATTCCTGTTTTCAGGGGGATGGCGCTCAGTTTTTGCCCATTCAGTATGATGTTGGCTGTGGGTTTGTCATATATGGCCTTTATTATGTTGAGGTAATTTCCTTCTGTCGCCATTTTGTTCAGAGTTTTTATCATAAATGGCTGTTGGATCTTGCCAAATGCTTTCTCTGCATCTATTGAGATGATCATGTCGTTTTTATTCCTCAATTTGTTGATGTGGTGTATCACACTGATTGATTTGCAGATGTTGAACCATCCCTGTGTCCCTGGTATGAATCCCACTTGATCATGATTTATGATCCTTTTGATGTACTGCTGAATTCGGGTCGCCAAAATTTTGTTTAGAGTTTTTGCATCTATGTTCATCAGCGATATTGGCCAGTAGTTCTCCTTTTTCATGCTGTCTTTGTCAGGTTTTGGTATCAGAGTGATTTTGGCCTCACAAAACGTGTAGGAAGTATTCCATCCTCCCTAATTTTTTGGAATAGCTTGGAAAGTATAGGTATTAAATCCTCTCTGAATGTTTGGTAGAATTCCCCAGGAAAGCCCTCTGGTCCTGGGCTTTTCTTCTTTGGGATGCTTTTGATTGCTGTTTCAATCTCTTTCCTTGTGATTGGTCTGTTCAGATTGTCTGCTTCTTCTTGACTTAGCTTTGGGAGAGTGTAAGAGTCTAAGAATTTATCCATTTCCTCTAGGTTATCCATTTTGTTGGCATATAGTTTTTCGTGGTATTCTCTTATAATCAATTGTGTTTCTTTATGCTAGTAATATACAATTGTAAACCAAATTTTTTTTAAAAAATTAACAAGAACACCAAGAAGTAAATATTTGGTTGTAAACCTGACAAAAACACACAGACCAGGTTCTGAATGCTAAAAACTACAAAATACTGATGAAAGAAATCAAAGAAGACCTAAATAAAAGGAGAGACATATCACATTCATGGATTGGAAAAATAGGAAAGATTTCAGGTCTCCCCAAGTTGATCTCTAGATTTAACATAATTACAATAAAAATCCCAACAGGATTTTTTGTAAATATAAACAGGCTGATTCTAACTTTTATATGGAAAGGCAAAGGAACCAGAATAACTAAAACACTTTTGAAAAATATTAAAGTTTGAGGAATCATAGTACCCTATTTTATGACTTAATATAAAGCTACAATAATAAAGAAAAAGGGCTGTTGGCAGAGTGAAAGACACAAAAATGAATTGAACACAGTCCTGAAATAGACTCACATGTATACAGTTGATTTTTCACAAAGCTGCAAAAGTATTTCAATGGAAAAAAGATTGTGTTTTCAACAAATGTTACTGAAACATTAAGGCATCTCAGTGCAAAACAATGAACCTAGACCTAAAAGTCACATTTTATTTAAAAAATTAACTAAAAATGAATCATAATCCTCAATGTAAAACTATAAAACTTTCAGAATAAGCCACAGGAGAAACTCTTCATAATATAGGGTTAGGCAAACAGTTCTTAGCTATGACACCAAAAGCATGATACATTAAAAAAAAAATTGAGAAATTAGACTTCATCAAAATTAAGTATGTTTACTATACAGGAAAAAAAATTGTTAAGAGAATAAAAAGACAAGCTATGGACTGGGAGAAAATCTTTACAAATCACATATCCAGTGAAGGGCTTATATTCAAAATATAAAAAGAACTCTCACCACTCAACATAAAGAACATAACCCAATTAAAAAAAGACCAAAAGATTTGAACAGACACTTCACTAAAGAATATATAAAATGGCAAAATAAGCACATGAAAAAATGTTCAACATCATTAGGGAAATGCAAATTAAAACCACAATGTGATAACAGGACACATCTAGTGAATGACAAAGTAAATGATACTGAGACTAGCAGGTGCTTGTGTGGATACACAGCAAATGGAATTCTCATACACCCCTGCTTGGCATATAAAATGGTACAGCCATTCTGGAAAACAGCTTGACAGTTTCTTGTAAAGTGAAATATATACTTACCATATGATCCAGCAACCCCATTCCTGGGTATTTACCCTAGAGAAATGAAACTGAGATTCACACAAAAACCTGTAAACATTTATAACAGCTCTATTCAAATTTGCCAAAACCTGGAATAATCTACCTGTCTTTCAACAGGTGAATGGATAAACTGTGGTTCATTCATACAATGGAATACTATTGAGCAATAAAAAAGAACAAAACTATAGATATATGCAACAACTTGGTTGAATCTCACAGGCAATTGCACTGAGCAAAATAAGTCAGTTTCAAAAGGTTATATACTATGTGACTCTAATTTCATAAGATTATATTATTTTATAACATCAAAAAAACAAAATAAAGTAATAGAGAACAGATCAGCAGGTTTCAGGGATTACGGATGGGACAACAGTGTGATTATAAAGATATAATCAAGGCACAATCATAAAAGCAGAGAGGAGATTTTTAGGGTGATGGAACTGTTCTGTAGTCCCATCATGATGGCTGTTATATGAATCTACACGTGTTTAAATCATAGAGCTGTACACCAAGAATAAATCAATTTTATTTCACGATAATTACAAAAAATAAAAACAAAACCCCAAAAGACTATGCTGAATAAAAAAGAGGTTTGCTGGCTGAATGTAGTTCAGCACTGTCTTTCCCCAAAGTAGATGCTCAATTAACATTTGCTGAACGAAAACACTGAAAACTGGCTGTAGTTTCTGCTTCATTATCAATCTCATTTACATCCCTAAGCTTCAAAAACTTGAATATCTTTTTGTAGTACCATTAACATTTCCTAACATGGTATCTGCCACAGATGTCCACTTTGCAAAAAAACCATTAAAAATGTCAAGTGAAAGTCAGAAATCTAGTCAACCAATTATTTTAAACTTTTTAAAAATTATCATTAATAATAGGCAGCTTTTTCTTTCTACCTTGTAAGCTTATTTTCCTCATTAAACAAAGGGCAGCATCTATTTTGAAGTCTTTATCCAAAGGCATGGTATATAAAAGATATTTGATAAATGTTTACAGAATTAACTGATCTTTATTAAACATGGAATAAGCTGAATAGCTAAGCAATTAATTTTTCTGAAATATTAGCTCTCCCTAGGATTTAATTTGCTCGAATTAAGAAGATTGATTATTAAAAATTCTTCTTTCTGGCTCTAACCATGGTGTGTACTCACATTGCTAACTCAAGTCATTTCTATGCTGCTACACGCTTTTAAATTGTCTTTGCTAAGGAGACATTCAGCATTTGTTTGCCTCTAGCTTCTGTGCAACCAACCAAACATATTAGAATCCTGCCATGTCACTCCCTATACTGACTTTTCACAGGTTCAACTAAGATTCATTCATTCTGATCAATTAGCTAAGCAGATTGGTTAAATCACACGTGTGTGAATGAATAAAAACATCGTAAAAAAATTAACTTTGGTCTTATTTTGCTCTGTGTAAAACAGGGAGTTTAAATGCTGGAAAATGCTTAATAATATAGCTAAAGTCTTCAGAAGCACCCAGCCCAAGAATTAAATACATTTTTCAAATTGCAAAGATGTTATTTGCATATATTTACAGTACAGAACAAGGATAATTTTCATACTTCTTTTAAATTTCTATTTATAAAGAATTATTTTACAGCTCTCTACACTATTTTTAAGGTATTTCTTCTGAATAACACAAAATCATCTCCAATTTATCTAGTTTTAAGTTAAATTTTCAATAAAAATTTTGAATTTTACAGCTTCAATAAATTAAACTACAAAGGATATTACACTGGTGCTAAAATATATTCGTTTTTCCATTCCACAACATATGCTTTGATGTCACATTACACCATCACTTGCAAATAAACCAAACTGGAATGATCTTGTCAGAAACCAGTCAAAAATATAATAATTATCTATAACTATAATTATACTATCTAACCAAAAGATGAAAAATACCTAACCGGATTGAAGAACTTAATGCAGTAATATAATTTTATTATATCTATGACTAGGATCATAAACAATGAGTTCACTTAAACTGTTTTTAAAAGAATAAACTATTAAGTAAAGTTGCAGCTTTCTATATTTTAGCTCTGAGGACATTGTGAATATTCGACATACTGATTAATAAAGGCTATTATCTATTATGAACAAGTAGATAATAAAGGCAATTTGCAAAAAAAGTTTATATAGAACTACACTAGTCCTCAAACTTCCAAATGTTCACGAGCACCTTATCCATTGGCTTTAATTGGTTTCCTCAGCACCTCACATTTATTGTTCAGTGCCTTCACACACCCTGTCCTTGATCACATCATTATAGGTACAGGCGTTTAAATCATAGAGAAGCATACTCTCCTATAAAATTGCAGTAAGGGTCAACTATCCCTTAGAGAATTTTCACAATTTAGCACTGTTAACCCTATCTAGAACCTGTGGGCACATAATTAAAGGTCCTTGAAAATATGCATTTAAGCTAAATGTGATGAAAGTGAAATGAGAAATGTCATTGCAAAAATCATTAAAACCAAGTTTTTGTAACACAGGTATTCAAAGTTAGTTCCTCTCCCCAAACCCCAACATTTATAATAAAGAATTTTTAGTAAACTCTTTTAAAAAGTTACCTGCTTTTGCAGCCATCTTTCATGCCTTCGTTGTTTCCTTCTCAGATTCTTGAACTTGCTCCTTTCTCTCTTATTGAGCCTCTGATTAATGGCACCCAATGAAAAACTCCCCGAGCCTACGAAGTCCAGATGAGAGAGGTGTTCTTCCTGGTCCGAGGCCTCCAGCATGCTCCTGTCAGCTGAGGGCAGGTCCATCAGGAAAGTCAGGTTGCTAGAACTAGCATGATCAGAGTACAATGCAGAAGCTTCTAGACCACACTGAAATTCTCCTCCTCTTTGTGTCTGGGTCTCATGGGGAGCCACTGAAAATCTTTGCAGCAGCATATTAGGATCAAAACTGGATGAAGTCTGAAAGGAACAGCTATTTTTATTAGCTTCTAAAGGCAAGCCCGAAAGGTCAATAGGCTGTGTTTCATTTAGCCTGGGATAGGCAGTAGTCTTACTATGTATTTCATAAAAAGTGGGTAATAAAGACAGTTTCTCAGTGATGTTCAGATCCAAACTATGTGATTTTCTATGAAAAGCTCTTGTAGTGCATCTTCCAGTCACAAGCTGGGGAACAAAAAGCTGGTATTTTGGATCTGATCCTTTGAAGAGCAGTTTTTCATTTTTCATCTCAAAACACATTGACCGTACCTCCAGGCAGAGTGCTTCTGTTAATCTTCCAGGGCCATTATTATTTTGAGCCATGTTTAAAAGGCTGTGATTTCTGTTTTTGGAGGCGCCACCTGTCAGCAGAGTTTCCTTGTCACAACCTGACTGAACTCTAGGATGTGACAAGTATTTCAGTGATGGTCTCATTAGTTGGCCTGCACGTGTTGGCTGATAATCGGTCCGGCTCTTGGAGAGATGTACAGCTGCAAGCTGGCCACAGGAACATTTTGGAGTGTTGACAAAATTAAAGCCCCCTAAACGGGCCCCGCAGAAAGGGCAATTCAGTTTTCCAACTGTCCACTGGGCCTACAGGTCATAAAGGAAAATAAAGACAATGCTTTCACTGTAAAGTAATCAAAGAGTATGTGCGAGTTTTTGCATTTTTTCTTAAAGCCAACCACATGAAAGTTTTCTATGCCACAGAAAAGGCTAGCTTTCTGTTTTCTGATTAGCAGACAGAACAGTAAATGGAAACAAGCCTTCTCATAGAGATAAACAGCTCCAAAGTTCTAGAATAATAACATACTGCACATCATGCCCATTTAAACAACGCTAAGAATTCTAAACAATAGGTTGAGTTATCTTAAACAATAGGTTGAATATGGATACAGTGTGAACTAATGAAAAGAAAACACCAGGAAGCAAATCAGTCTACAGAGCTTAATTTGCAAGTAAAATCTCACAGAAAAGTGTCTGTTTTGATACACTTCTTGCATACCAAGCACTGTGGGAGGGAACTTCACCCAATCAACAGAATAAAGCTCTTCCTGCCTTTCTACATACAACCAAAAGATATTGGTTGCATACATCAGACAGTGCATTTTCTATACTCAGATTGGAAATTAACAATGAACTGGCTTAAAATTATCTTTTCAACAGAGACAGTGGAATATCTGCAGTGTCCTAATACATTTTATGAAGTTCAGGACACTTGCAAACAGCACGCTGGCATTGTCCCAGGAAATCATTACAATATGAGAATGGATGCAACAGAGATCTATCTAATTTTATTTTTTAACAAAAAAAGTAAGCTATTCAGTGGGGAAAGGAAACTATATTTTTCCAAAAATCATATTACTTACACTTTTCTAAGACTTAGGTGTTTTGAATTGTGAGAAATAATGATATGATACTGTTAACAAGGTGAGTTCTTGCTGTTATAATATTTCATTAAGAATCCTTAAAAGTGTGGTATTTAGTTTTGATTGTGTCAGTAAGAATCATAATCTAGTTTATTTTATATGTGTGTGCATACGTGAATGATACATACAGGATATTTCATTCACTCATAGACACTGTTCTAGGTGCTGACGATATAGTAATAAAATATAAAAACCCCTAACTTCATGGAATTTATATTCTAATAGTGGAGCTAGGCAATTAGCAAGATCAGTAAGCCATATGCATGTGTGGGTGAGTGTGTGTATATGTGTATGTGTGTGTGTGGATGTGTATAATGACGTACATATTTATATGTCATATATACTCATGCATATTTACTAGTATTAAATTTTACTTATAGTGTGTGTGTGTGTGTGTGTGTGTGTAAAATATAGATAGGTACAGAAAGCAGAGACGGGAGAAAGGAAGTATGAAGAGTGGTAATAGTGTGGGGGTCAGTTGATAGGTTGGCCAGGCAATGCCTCATTGAGAGGAAAGACCCATTGAAATGAGGAAATAGGTGAATATCTGTGGGAAAAGCTTTCAAAGAAGAGGAAATACCAAGTGCAAAGTGGGAGGTAGAAAAGTACCTGGAGCACTCCAGTAACAATGAAAAAGCCAGTAAGTGTAATCAAGAGTTACACACCCTTTGATGTCTCTTGAAACAATGCATCCAAGAGAAATAGTTCTAAAATGGGGACAAAAACATTCTGAAGGTAGTATATTCCTAATTTTACTCAGAAACTAAAGAACTTACCTTTTGTATTAGGCAGTTTATCCATTCTGGAAGGACTTCTATATTCATGTGCCACACATGACAAATATTTTGATCATCAGCTGAATCATGTCTATCCTGTTATATCAAAATACGTGTTATTAGCCATTACCAGTTCAGAATTCATTTCACAAATTTCTTATTTGAGTAAAACACAAAAATAGAAATTCAATTTTCGCTAGGAAGGAAATATACACTGGTCTGTTTTCCTTACTCCCATCCCCCAAAACAAACCCACAAAGACAAAAAAAATGTTTTTCACGAATTTTAAATGAATTTTAAATTTTCAGGAATTTTAAAATGAAAAAAAAGCCCTCCATTTTACTGAGTTCATTAAATTAAATTTAAAATTTAGCAGTAAGTTACTGGATTGACAAATGCAGCACCCTATTCTTTTTTCTATATGTGAGAAAAAATATTGCCATTCACAACAAATCTCCCCAGTCTTCAATCTCTGATTCTAATGACAGAATAAAGGAGTTGATATATTCTCTATTAAGATGCTCAAGAAAAGTGCAAGAGGATGGGGTAGAGGAGCAATTGTGTAGGCAGCTGGAAAAGCCCTGACTCAATTTCAGCTGTGTTTAAGAAGAACAAAAATCTCTAAAAGAGACACTTTTGGCTTTCTGAAGTAGATCTACAGAAATAAATGTGAAATAAACACATAGATACTGATATAAGATTGGTGGTTACCAGAAGTGAAGGAAGGAGGGAGGGGGGTGAAAGGGGTGCCAGGCCAAAAAAACAGGAAAGAAATGTGATACACAGTCGAGACAGTATGGCTTCCCAAGATGTCAGAAAAATACAGGGCAAGCCAGGGTGGAAATATGTGGATCTTCACTACCTACATGACCATAAGCCAGCAGCTTTACCTCTCTGGATCTCAGTTTCTTTACCTGTAAAACACTGCTAGGTCCCTTCTGGGTCTAGGAAATTTCATTCTATGGAATAACAGAAAAGGGCTGCTTGAGAAGAACAGGGAAAGGGTAAGGCTCCTGCCCAGGTACCCTTTCTTAGGATGAGATTTTACACAGAAGCAGCTCTGCAAGTTGCCAAAGTATAATTCTTTTTTAGATTTCTCAAGCAGATGCACTACTAGTTACTATAATCAGGTTAACAAAATAATAAAGAGCATACTGTACCCAAGTACCTAATAGATAAGAACAACACAAAGAATGGTCCAGGCCAAACCAGTGGAAATTACAAGTAAAAAGGGCCCTGGGAAACCATTAGAGGTGGAGTTGAAATCTGTCTCCGAGAGAGTAACACTTGGGGCAGAGAAATAGGGCAATATGCCAGGGTGGCTGGAAAAGTCTAGAAAAAAAACAGAAAGCATTTGTAGCAAGTCTAAAAGATGAGCTACTGAGGATCAATCTCTATTCTCACTGAAAATAGTATCATGACATACAAAGAGTGTGATGTAGATTTGTTTGCACTAATACTCCTAGTCTAATAAATCTAATCTCTAATACACATTGTTTTTTTAAAGTGAAAGAGAAACAAATACATTCTAAGTTATGATATTAAAAGTATATACAACCTAAAAAAATGGTATTAAAATTATTCTATGGATACATACACATATAAATGCATAGAAAAAGTACCTAAAAGGCTGTGTATCAAGTTGGTAACACTAGTTAGATTTGACAGAAGAAAGAAGACCAAGATTAGGAGATTAACTAAAAGGAAAATTTAACTTTTCCATAATTGTTTTAACGGGAGAATACATTAAATTATACTTGTATAATTAAAAATTTGTTTAAAAATTGATTCAAATAAAAATAAGACACATTCATTACTTCTGATTCTGACAAACTGGAGGAGGTGGTATTAGACATGCTTTCACCACTAAAATTGATAAAACAATGCAAAATATATTAAATAAATGTTTTAAGACATTAGACAAAGAAAGCACAAGACTGTCATCTCTGAGAGAAGGAAAATAAATGAAATGAGCCTAAATGCTGGATTTCTGCCTGGGGGAACTGTGGTGCAGGGAGGAGGAACCCAAGCAGAGCACAGTAGCCTCGCTGATAAGATGGAGATCAGAGTCTATAGAGACTAAACAGCTAGAATTTACAGGACACTGTACTGACAAGGCAAGGCCTATAAATAGGAAAATTTCCAGAAACCTGTATGGAGATTCCTTTAAAGTTCCGGTTAAACACCAACATGGACACATGTAGAGTGAGATATCAAGAACCAAATAAAGAAAATTTGCCAAGGAAAAGGCATCTACTAGAGAGCTGTAAACTTAACTATTCACATGGGTCTCACAGCAAGGCTAGGAAGATGTTTTGGCTCCAACTAGCCAGAGTAGAATGATCTGAACGAACATCTGGGGTATTTAGGAGAGATTCCAGACGAGTTCCACCTTAAGAGTAGGGCTAGACAGCATTAGAGTAAAGGCTACTAAAAGACAACCCTAACAAAGCTTAAAAATAAGCCTCCAAAATATGAAATTCAATCACTAGTAACTTATACACCTGCAAAAACACTCTTTAAAAGACAATAATATCTAGACACTCAATAATGTGTCTAATCTACAAGAAAAATTATTAGATATGTACAAAGCAAAAAATATGTGACCAATAGCCAGGAGAAAAACTGATCAATAGAAATATACCTAGAAAAAGGTGAAGATGATTGAATAAGCAAATAAAGACATTAAACCAGCTGTTATAAATATATTCAAGTATTAAAAGAGAAACATGAGAAGAATGAAAAGAGAAATTGAGTCTTAAAGTAATACCAAACGAATGGTATATCTAGAAATGAAAAATCTGAAACGAAAAGTTTCACTTAACAGCAAATTAGATACTGCAGAAAAAAATATCAGTGAACATGAACATATAGAAATAAAAATGAAAAAATCAAGCATAGAAGAGGAAAAACAGTCAAAAAATGAGCAAAACCTCCGTACCTGTTGGAAACAGCAAAACAGTCTAACATACATGTAAATGGAGGAAAGGCAGGACAATAGTAGAATAAATCATGGCCAAAGTTTCCAAAGTCCATAGATTCAAGAAGTTCAGCGATCTCCAAATAGTGTAAACACATAGGTAACTACTCTGTGGCACTTAATAGTCAAATTGCTGAAATCCAGTGATAAAAGAAAGTATCAAGAGGGCCAGCCCCAGAGGCCTAGTGGTTAAGTTTGGCATGCTCTGCTTCAGCAGCCCAGGTTCGGTTCCCAGGTGTGGACCTACACTACTCATGAGTGGCCATGCTGTGGCAGCAACCCACACACAAAAAAGAGAAGACTGGCAACAGATGTTAGCTCAGGGAGAATCTTCCTCAGCAAAAAAGAGGAAGATTGGCAACAAATGTTAGCTCAGGCTGAATCTTCCTCAGAAAAAAAAAAAAAAGAAAAAGAAATAAAGAAAGCATCAAGAGAAAACAGACATTTCACAAACAAGAGAAAAAAGATAGCAACGACTTTTGGAATTTCACTTAGGGCTATGAAGGAATAAGAGTTCAGAATTAACTTCCTGCCACAAACAACCAGAAACTGGACAAAATGTAAGAATGAATTATTTTCAGACAGTGGGATAACAGGCAGCAAAGCACTATGATTTCTGAGAGAAATGAAACAAACAAATTGAGCCTACAATCATCTAGACTTTCTGCCTGGAGGCAATTAACAGAGTACAGTACACATGAAGAAGGAACCCCAACAAATCCTGGCTAACTTTGTGAGTTGAAGAAACAGAAATCAGATTTTATGGAGGTTAAAGCAAGCTGAAATTTGCAGAACGCAGTACCCAAGAGAAAGAAAAGGAAGAAAGAGAAAAAAGAGCTCCAGGAATCTGTGTATGGGTCCCCTTGAGTCTTTGAACAAATTCCAGCATGGTCATGCTTAGAGTAAAACTCCAGGAGACTGTGCTAAGAACATTTACAGCAGAAAGAATAATTATAGGGGAGCTATAAGCTGAACAACTCCAAGAGCTCATACAGGGCCAGAAATCATTATGTTCCAACCAGCCCGAGAGAAAAGGATTCATTAAATAATGAAGCATTCGGTAGAGACTCAAAGGGTCATACCATAAAAGTGGGGCTAAATTAGCCCTGGAATAAAAACTACTTTAAACCTGACCTAAAGAACCTAAAAACAGGCTTCTAAATTATCAAACTTATCTACAAATAACTGCTCAGAAGAACAAAACACAACAGGCTTTAAAGGAATAAAACAAAGTATAACACTCAGAAACATGAAATTTACAGTGTTTGGTATCCAATAAAAGTCCAACATAGTACAGGCCTGAGGGGGAAGAACAGCAGCCACTGAGGGAAAGGCACAAAATTCAATCCAGATCCTTCTCCCTACATCTCCAAGAGAATAAAAGCCTTAAATTACCAGGGGAAAGGCAGCAAACATTGTGACCCTTAGGGGACTGAAAAACAACAATACAAAATCCCCCACCCCTGAGGAAGAGACAGAAACACAATGCTGGACCCAGAATTATAACTGGAAGGGACAGAAGTATTGAGATGGCCAAACCCCTAAGACCCAGGGATACAGGGCCTGCTAAGGCTGAGGAAGCTAGGAAAAGAAGATGGATGCAAAGTAAGGGACAGCAAGGAAAAGCTCATATATATGAGGATGAACTGAAACCCAAACCAGTTTCACTGTCTCTGATCTTGATAGTATGGGTATAAGTCAGAGAAACTAGAAGCCTTCATTATAGAGCTAAGTACATATCCATCTGGCCCAGAAGGTAGAGAAGCTAAACTAGGATCCAGGGTAAGATGGAGAAGTTACAGGCTTGTTGAAGTGGAACAACTACTTTTTTTTTCCCCTTAGTAGTTGCTTTTTGGTTTACGATATGCATCCTTAACTTAACACATTCTTTCTTTAAATTATCTTATACCATAGTATGTATACAGTGAGAGTGGAATAACCACTTCAACAAGGTAAGCCAGCATAATAAAACCATGGAGGAGATGGAAGACAGATCAGTAACTGTCAGGTTTTGGGGTGGGGAGGAAGGGATTCACTATGAAGCACCAGCATGGGCGAATTTGGGGGGATAATGGAACTGTTCTGTATCTTGATTGTAATTATGCATAATGAACCCCAGGCATTTGTCAAACCCCAGGAAACCGTACACCATAGAGTAGTTTTACTATATAAAAAACGTTTTAGATGAAGGTGAAATAAAGACTTTTTCACAGAAACAAACCCTAAAAGAATTTGCCACTAGTAAACTTGAATTACAAGACATGTCAAAGAAGTTCTTCAGCATAAGAAAAATTTCATCAAATGGAACTTGGATCAACACAACTGAATAAAGAGATCCCAAAATGGTAAATATGTTGGTGAATGTAAAATATATATTTTTATTTTTTATTTTCTTTAAAGGACAATTTACTAGTTAAAGTAGAATGTTAAAAATGTATTGTGGAGTTGATAAATGCATAATTAAAATGTATGAAAACAATAATACAAAGAGTAAGAAGGAAGAAATGGAAGTATAGTGAGTAAGGTTCTCACTGTATGCATACTGTGGTATAAGATAATTTAAAGAAAGGCTGTGTTAAATTAATGATGCATATTGTAAACCAAAAGTAAGTACCCTAAAAAGCCAACAGAAGACAAAAGGAATTCTGAAAATAATTAATCCAAAATGACAGAAAAAGAAGAAAAACAGAATACAGAACATAAAACAAATAGGAAATAAGATATTAGATTTAAACTCAATCATATTAATATTTACACTAAATGTAAATGGTCTAAATACTCCAACTACAAATCAGAGAATATTAGATTGGATGACAAAAGCCAAGCTATACGTTATATGCAAGAAATTCACTTTAACATAAAGACAAAGAGGTTAAAATTTAAAGGATACAGAACTTTTATCATGCAAACTCAAATCAAAGGAAAGCTGGAATCCCTATATTAATATCAGACAAACTAGATTTCAGAACAAGGAATATTATCAGGGATAAAAAAGAAACTTTTAATAATTACAAATGAGTCAATTCATCAAAAAGCTACAACAATTGTAAACATATATGCACCTAATAGCAGAACTTCAAAATGCTTGAAGCAAAAGCCGACAGAACTTAAAGAGGAAATGGACAAACCTATAATTATACTTGAAAATTTCAGCATCTGTCTCATAAATCTGTAGAACAAGTAGACAGAAACTTAGTAAGAATATAAAACATTTAGACAACACTATCAATCAACTGACACTTGTGAAATACCGTACCCAACAACTGCAGAACAGATATTTGTTTAAAGTGCACATGGAGTATGCTCCAAGAGAGATTATATTGGACCATTATTTAAATTTCAAAGGAATGAAGTCATACTAAACGTGTTCTTTGACTAAAATGGAATTAAATTAGAAAACAGCAGCAGAAAGTTATCTTCAAAATTCTCAAATATTTTGAAGTTAAAAACTATACTTTTAGAACTTGTGGGTCAAAGAAGAAATCAGAAGAGAAATTAGAAAATATTTCAAATTGAATGAACAGGAAAACACACATATTAAAATTTGTAGGATGCAGTTAAGGCAGTGGCCTGAGGAAGCTTTAGAATGTAAATATTTATATTTGAAAAAAGAAAGGTCTAAAATCAATGATCTAAGAGTGACATCACCAACATGATGGAGTGAGCGGTTTTCTTTGTCTCTTCTCCTTCAAACTGCAACTAAATGGACATTCATTGATCAATGGAGGATACTCGCACAGCACCTCAGGATGCCTGAGAGACCTGTGCTGCTATACATCAGAAGGTGGATCAACTACCCCAAGGGAGGAGGTGCAGATAGGTGAAAAGTCTCCAGCCCCCAGACAGCCTAGTACCCGCAAGCGACTCTCTCCTGGCTGAAATGCTCATAGCACTGCCAAAGCCCCAAGGGCAGGTGTGTGCATCAGTGCAACTGGGGAAACAGGTGACTACAGCCCTAAGCCCCCCGTGATTGCTCTGTGGCCCAGTAGGAAAATCCATGGTCCCACGGCGGCCCCAGTTAGAGTTTCTGCTTGGCCCTAATGGAGAGGCCTCACTCACCAAGCACAAAGGCTGGGCAGCCTTGGAGCAGGAGTGGGTTGGCTAGATGAGCTATCCGCTGGCTGCATTAAACACCCACAGCTCTGCTATTGCCTCAAAGGGGCAAGTGATATCCAGCGGGACTGCACAAGTGGGTGGTGGCAATCCAGAGACCCAGTGTGATTGCTCCTTGGTCCACTGGGAAAATCCACGGTCCCACAGCAGGCCAGAGACAGTCACTGCTCAGCCCTAGTGGAAAGGCCCCAACCACCAAGCACAAAGGCTGGGTAACCTTGGAAGAGAAGTGGCGTGGCTGGGTGAGCTACCCATTGGCTGCATTAAACACCCACAGATCTGCTGTAGCAGCGAGGGGGCACGTGAGATCTAGCAGGACTGTGCTAGTGGCCAGTGAGAATCTAGAGCCCCAGCGTGATTACTCCTTGCTCCAGTAGGAAATTCCATGATCCCACAGCTTGGCCCTAATGGAGAGGCCCACCCACCAAGCACAAAGTCTAGGCGACCTTGGAGCAGAAGTGGCACAGCTGCACATGCTAACCACTGGCTGCATCAGATGCCCATATTTCTGCTGCAGCCCACAGCGGGAAAGTGTGATCCAGCAGGACAAGACAGTTTCAGAGCTGTGAGTCTGGACCAACCAGTTCCTGGCTACAGCGAAAGTCCATAACATGGCAACAGTCCCTAAGGAGGGAGCATGTCTAGGTGGGTCTGTGGGAGCAGGCAGCAGCAACCCGAAGCCTGCATGTGATTGTTCCCATAGTCTAAGGGAGATCCCCAAAGGGCCACTGCGCTCTCAAGGAGTGGCCCAAGCTGGGTCAGGAACAGCTGACAGGGATCCTGGTGGGTGCATATTACAAAGCTCCTACCTTCTCCCCTCCACCCCCCACAGTGGCAGCAAGTGGAAGTAGTAACCAAACACTATCTCTACATGGAGGCACAAACCCATGCCATTAAGCAGTATGAAAAAATATATTTAATCTCTAGAACATAAGGAAAAGGACAAGTACCAAGAAAACAATCCCAAAGACACAGAAATCTATAACCTAAACGACAAAGAATTCAAAATAGTTATCATTAAAAAACTCAAGGAGTTAAAAGAGAACATAGATAGACAACACAAAGAGTTCAGGAGCTATGTTACAAAAGAGCTCGATACTATTAGTTCATTGTTAGTGTATAGAAATGCTACTGATTTATGTATGTTGATTTTATACCCTGCTACTTTGCTGTAGTTGGTGATTATTTCTAATAGTTTTTCTATGGATTCTTTGGGGTTTTCTATATATAAGATCATGTCGTCTGCAAACAGCGAGAGTTTTACTTCTTCGTTACCTATTTGGATTCCTTTTATTTCTTTTTCCTGCCGAATTGCTCTGGCCAACACCTCCAGTACTATGTTGAATAGGAGTGGTGAAAGTGGGCACCCTTGTCTTGTTCCTGTCCTCAGAGGGATGGCTTTCAGTTTTTGTCCATTGAGTATGATGTTGGCTGTGGGTCTGTCATATATGGCCCTTATTATGTTGAGGTACTTTCCTTCTATACCCATTTTATTGAGGGTTTTTATCATAAATGGGTGTTGGATCTTGTCGAATGCTTTCTCTGCATCTATTGAGATGATCATGTGGTTTTTGTTTTTCATTTTGTTGATGTAGTGTATCACGTTGATTGACTTGCGGATGTTGAACCATCCCTGTGTCCCTGGTACAAATCCCACTTGATCATGGTGTATAATCTTTTTGATGTATTGCTGTATTCGGTTTGCCAGAATTTTGTTGAGGATCTTTGCATCTATGTTCATCAGCGATATCAGCCTGTAGTTCTCCTTCTTTGTGTTGTCCTTATCAGGTTTGGGGATCAGTGATGTTGGCTTCATAGAATGTGTTAGGGAGTACTCCATCTTCCTCAATTTTCTGGAATAGTTTGAGAAGAATAGGTATTAAGTCTTCTTTGAATGTTTGGTAGAATTCTCCAGAGAAGCCGTCTGGTCCTGGACTCTTATTTTTGGGGAGGTTTTTGATTACCGTTTCTATTTCCTTACTTGTGATTGGCCTATTCAGATTCTCCATTTCTTCCTGATTCAGTTTGGGGAGATTGTAGGAGTCTAGGAATTTGTCCATTTCTTCCAGGTTGTTCAATTTGTTGGCATATAGTTTTTCATAGTATTCTCTTATTATCCCTTGTATTTCATTGGTATCTGTTGTGATTTCTCCTCTCTCATTCCTAATTTTATTTATTTGCGATTTCTCTCTTCTTTTCTTGGTGAGTCTGGGTAAAGGTTTGTCGATTTTGTTAATTTTTTTGAATAACCAACTCTTTGTTTCATTGATGCCTTCTATTTTCTTTTTTGTTTCAATATCGTTTATTTCTGCTCTTATTTTTATTATTTCCCTCCTTCTACTGACTCTGGGCTTTGTTTGTTCTTCTTTTTCTAGTTCTGTTAGGTGTCGTTTGAGGTTGCTTATGTGAGCTTTTCCTTGTTTAGTGAGGTGAGCCTGTATAGCGATGAATTTCCCTCTTAGGACTGCTTTTGCTGCATCCCAAATGATTTTGTATGTCGTGTTCTCATTTTCATTTGTCTCCAGATAATATTTGATTTCTTCTTTAATTTCTTCAATGATCCATTGTTTGTTCAGAAGCGTGTTGTTTAGTCTCCACATTTTTGCACCTTTCTCTTTTTTCTTGTAGTTGATTTCTAGTTTCATAGCATTATGATAAGAAAAGATGCTTGATATTATTTCAACTCTCTTGTATTTATTGATGTTTGCTTTGTTTCCCAAAATATGGTCAATCCTTGAGAATGTTCCATGTGCACTTGAGAAGAATGTGCAACCTGCTGTTTTTGGATGAAGTGTTCTATATATATCTATTAAGTCCATCTGGTCTAACTTTTCATTTAATTCTATTATTTCCTTGTTGATTTTCTGTCTGGATGTTCTGTCCATTGGTGTTAATGGTGTGTTGAGGCCCCCTACTATTATTGTATTGTTGTTGATGTCTTCTTTTAGTTCTATTAAGAGTTGCTTTACAAATTTTGGTGCTCCTGTGCTGGGTGCGTATATATTTATAAGTGTTATGTCTTCTTGGTGGAGAGTCCCTTTTATCATTATATACTGTCCCTCTTTGTCTTTCTTTATCTGTTTTGCTTTGAAGTCTACCTTGTCTGATATTAATATAGCGACACCTGCTTTCTTTTGTTCATTATTAGCTTGGAGTATTGTTCTCCATCCCTTCACTCTGAGTCTGTGTTTGTCTTTGGGGCTGAGGTGTGTTTCCTGGAGGCAGCATATTGTTGGATCTTGTTCTTTGATCCATCCTGCCACTCTGTGTCTTTTGATTGGGGAGTTCAATCCACTTACATTTAGAGTGATTATTGAGACGTGGGGGCCTACCACTACCATTTTGTGTCTTGTTTTCTGGTTTTCTTCAGTTTCCTTTGTTTCTCGTCCCATGGTTTAATCTGTTCTGATGTAGAGCTGCTACTCTCTGTTGTTGTCCTTCTACTTATCTCCTCTGCTCTTGGTTTTGTAGCCCCTTTCCTTTTTTGGATTTTTCAGGAATGAGGGTTTTCCTGAGGATTTCCTGAAGAGGAGGTTTTGTGGCAATGAACTCCCTTAATTTTTGTTTATCTGGGAAAGCTTTTATTTCTCCATCGTATTTGAAGGATATTTTCGCTGGGTAGAGAATTCTCGGCTGTAGATTTTTGTCCTTCAGATTTTTGAATATATCATTCCACTCTCTTCTAGCCTGTAAAGTTTCTGCTGAGAAATCTGCTGATAGCCTGATGGGGGTTCCTTTGTAGGTTAGTTTCTTTTGCCTGGCTGTCCTTAATATTTTCTCCTTGTCGTTGACTTTTGCTAGCTTCACTACTATATGCCGTGGAGTTGGCCTTCTTGCATTGATAAAGTTTGGAGATCTATTGGCTTCTGTCACCTGAAGATCCATCTCCCTCACCAGATTTGGGAAGTTCTCAGCCATTATTTCTTTGAATAGGTTTTCTGCCCCTTTCTCCTTCTCTTCTCCCTCTGGTATACCTATAATCCTTACGTTGCATCTCCTAATTGTGTCTGATAATTCTCGGAGAGTTTCTTCATTTCTTTTAAGTCTTGCTTCTCTCTCCTCCTCTGCCTGCAACAATTCTATATTGCCATCTTCCAAATTGCTAATTCTTTCCTCCATATTATAGGCCCTACTGTTCAGAGCATCTAGATTTTTCTTAATCTCCTCTATTGTGTTCTTCATTTCCAATATTTCTGTTTGGTTCTTCTTTATCGTATCAAACTCTTTTGTGGCATAGCTCCTGAACTGGTTGAGTTGTCTATCTGAATTCTCTCTTAACTCATTGAGTATTTTAATGATGGCTGTTTTAAAGTCATCATCATTTAGGTTATATATCTCATTTTCTTTGGGATTGTTTTCTGTGTATTTGTTATTTTCCTTCTGTTCTGGAGATTTAATGTATTTTTTCATATTGCTTAATGTTGTAGATTTGTGTCTCCACATAGAGGTAGAGTTTAGTTGCTCCTTCCACTTGTTTCTGCTGATGTGGTGGGGGAGCAGCTGTTTATACTGCACCCACCAGGAACCCTATCCACAGTTGCTAACTGGGCCTGGGCCCCTCCTCGTAGTCACAGTGGTCCTTTGGATTCCCTCTTCTGCCGTGGGGGCCATCACGGGGGGGCTTCAGGCTGCTGGTGCCTACTGTTGCAGCCCACCTAGATGTGCTCCCTCCTTGGGGTCTACAACGGTGTTCTGGGCTTTTCCAGCGGTCAGGGGTAGGATCACTTATATTTGCCGCTCTGTCACTGTCGGCACCCACAAAATCTCACTTGTCCACTATGGGTCACAGCAGAGCTATTGGCATCTTCTACAGTCTGTGGTTACCTCACCTAGCTATGCTACTTTTGTCCCGGGGTCTTCCAGCCTTGTGGATGCCAGATGGGTGCTCTCTACTAGTGCTGTGCAGAGGCTTTCCCTGAGGCTGCTGTGAGCCTGTAGGGTTTCCCCCTAGGCTACGGAGTTGGGTCCCTGGAACTCCACCCAGCCCCAGTCCTGTTCCCCAGGAACTCGGGGAGCCCTTTGCCCTGTCTGGGAGATAGCCGGAGATCCCGATTTCAGTGGTAGCTGGTCAGCTGCTGCCCTGCCTGATATTCTCCTCTCCGGGACCCTCCCGGTGTTGTGGATGCTGGGCGTAGCCCCTCCGCTAATGGCAGACAGAGAGTTTTGTCTGCTGCCTGGGCGGAACTCTGGAGCTTCCCCTCCGGGGCACGGAGCCAGCCTCTGGAGCTTCACCCAGCCCCAGTCCTCTCCGAGATCTCTGGCAATCCCTTTCCCCACCGTGCAGGCAGTGGCAGCCAGGGGGCCGCCATACCCTCAGTGATTCTCTCTGGGACCCTCCGGGTGCTGTGAACACTAGGTAGGATCTCCCTGTCAATGACGGGGCGAGACTCTCTCCGCGGGCTCAGGTGTGTACCTCTAGAGTTTCCCTCTGCGTTTAGGAGTAATTGCGGGGGGTTTTGGTAGGGTTCTGGTCACCTGTTTCCACTGTCGCTCCTCTGGTGTGTGCTCGCTCCTGCCCTAGGTGTGTGTTGATCTTCTGGGGGCTCCGTTGGAAGAAAGCTGCTTGCAGGTACTAGGCTGTTCGGTCGGGGTCGGAGAGTTTTCACCTATCTCCACCTATCTCCACATCCTCCGCCGCCTTCTGATGTATAGTCACATGGGTCTCTCAGACGTCCTGAGATGCTATCTGGATATCCTTTGTTAAGCGATGAGTGTCCAAATAATTGTAGACTCGAAGGGGGAGAGACAAAGAGGACTACTCACGGCGCCATCTTGGATCCCTCTGAAAGGTTCAATGTTTTTAAGATGCCAATTCTTCTCATATCAACCTATAGATCAATACAATCCCACTTAAAATCTCAGAAGTTTTTTTTATAGAAATTGATAGATTGTAAAATTTATGCAAAAATGCAAAATGACCTAAATCACTCTGAAAAATTTTGTAATAGAAGAATAAAGGTGGAGGACATACAATACCTGATTTCAACACATACTAGATCAACGGAACAGAGTAGAGTCCAAAAATAGACCTGTATCTACGGTCAATTGATTTTTGGCAAATATGGAAAGGTAATTTAAAAAGATAGACTTTTCAATTATTGGTGCTGGAACAATTAGATATCCATATATGGTAAACAAACAACTTGATGTTTACCACACACCATACACAAAAATAACTCAAAACGGATCAGTGTCCTGAAAGTAAAAGCTGTAACTACAAAATGTCTAGAAGAAAACATAGGAGAAAATCTTTGAAACCTTGGGATAGGCAAAGTGTTCTCAGACGCAAAAACACTAACCACGTAGGGAAAAAAATGATAAACTGGATTTCACCAAAATTAAACCATCTTCTCTTTGAAAAGCATCACTACAATAATGAAAACACAAGCCACAGACCAGAAGAAAATTTTGGCAAAACCCATATCTGACAAGAACTTTTTAGTGAGAATATATACAGAACTCTCACAACTAAATAAAAAAATGCAATTTTAACAATGAGTAAAAAATTTTAAAAGCCATTTCACAAAAGAAGATGTACTAACGTCTAATAACCACAACAAAAGACGCATAACATCATTAGTCACTAGAAAAACGTAAATTCAAACCACAATGAGGTATCCCTCTGTACATTACAATAGCTAATAAAAAAAAAAAACTGGCAATATCAGTACTGACACAGATATAGAGCAAGTGACCCTCATACATTGCCAGTGGGAAAGCAAAATGGTATAGTTATTTTAGAAAACAGTTTGTTAGTTTCTTAAAAAGCTATGCTTAAACTTACCATAAGACCTAGCAATTCCTTGCAATAACCAAAGAAATGAAAATATATGTTCATAAAGATTTGTATACAAACATTCATAGAAATTTTATTATAGCTCAAAACTGCAAACACCATAAATGTCCATCAAAATCTATGGCATCCATACAAGGGATAAACAACTATGGGATTCATACAATGCGGTAATATTTAATAATAAAAAGGAATGAGCTATTGATATATGCAACAACATGAATCAATCTCAACAACACTATGTTGAACATAAAAAGCCAGAGATAAAAGAATATATACCGTATGATTTCATTTATAAGAAACTCTACAAATGTTGTACATCTTGATAATGGTGGCAGGTACGTGAGTATGTATACATTGTCAAAACTCACTGAAATGTGCATTTTATCATATGTAAATTATACCCTAATAAAACTTATTTTAAAAAATAGTGAATAGGGGCCGGCCACATGGCCAAGTGGGTAAGTTCATGGGCTACACTTTCATGGCTTAGGGTTGCACCAGCTTGGATCCTGGGCATGGACCTGGCACTACTCGTCAAGCCATGCTGAGGTAGCAACCCACATAGCAGAGCCAGAAGGACCTACAACTAGAATATACAACTATGTACTGGGGGTCTTTGAGGAGAAGAAAGAAAAAAAAAAAAGGAAGATTGGCCACAGATGTTAGCTCAGGTGCCAATCTTTAAATCAATCAGTCAGTCAATCAATCCTTAAAGAAAAGAGATCAAGAAACACTTGAAAATCATAAAAGTTTTAGTTGATAAGCTCCATGGAGCATACATTACCCTGGTTCTCTTTGGACCCTCAGATCACAAGGTAGTGTCTGAAGTGCAATAGGTACTTAATAAATGCTTGGTAAATGAAAGAATATCTATTCTGTATCAAATTTTATAGATTTTTCATTACTCTTTACATTCCCTAGCCCCTGCAGGTTTTAAACTATTTTCTTCAAACTACTGAAAACTGCCAAAAATGTGCATTGATAATAGTGTGCTTGTTTTTACTTTCTGTATTCTTAGAAAAAATTCATTTAAAAATCTGAATTCTTAACAATTTGGTCATATATGAGCCAGGGTCCATTCTAACAAATTTAAATGGACTACACAAATCTATTTTTTAAAGAACCTTGGGAAATTGATTGGAAGTGACTCAATAAAAATAAGCAGTGTATCTTTACCTAAATAATTTGCCTCAGAAACAAAATGAAGGTACAGATAAAATTTTTGAAGAACAGAATTAATCTTACAAACATTCACACTCAGACATATTAGCCCCTTCCATCATGAGATGACAGTGATGCAAATTAGTATAACTCTAATGAATTCTTAAAAATGCTCTCATAAAGAATACAAACTGGGGCCGGCCCCGTGGCCTAGTGGTTAAGTTTGCATGCTCCGTTTCGGCGGCCCAGGGTTTCACCAGTTCGGATCCTTGGCACAGACATGGCACTGCTCATTAGGCCACGTTGAGGAGGTATCCCACATACCACAACTGGAAGGACCCACAACTAAAATATACAACTATATGTACTTGGGAGATTTTGGGAGAAAAAGCAGAAAAAAAAAAGGAAGATCGGCAATAGTTGTTAGCTCAGGTGCCAATCTTTAAAAAAAAAGAATACAAACTGGAATTGAGGGGGCAGTCCTACGGCCGAGTGGTTAAATTCATGCACTCCACTTTGTTGGCTGAGGGTTTCACTGGTTCAGATCCTGGGTACAGACCTGGCACCGCTCATCAGGCCATGCTGGGGCAGCATCCCACATAGCACAACCAGATGGACCTAGAACTATGTACTGGGGAGCTTTGGGGAGAAGAAGTTAAAAAAAAAAAAGATTGGCAATGGATGTTAGCTCAGGTGCCAATCTAAAAATTACATAAATAAAATTAAAAAAAGATTAAAAAAAAGAATACAAACTGGCATTGACAAATAGTCACCTTTACTTCATTTATAGATGCACAATTTTTTCTGACTTTTCAAGGTTCTGTCTACATATTAACTAAACAAATATTTCTAGATTGGTCTACAAAAAAATCAATTATTAATTATTAATAATTATTAATTATTAATAAATAAAATTAATAATTAACATCAAATTAAGTTAATGGCAATCAACCTATCAATATTTATTGAGTGATTACTAGACACAGTGTTGACCATATAAAGGGAGTGAAGAAACTTATTATATGCCAGGGACCATGTTAGTTACCTTACATTTATTATCTCATTTTATTATTTCATTGTACATATTCCATTATTTCATTTAATCATATAAAGTGATCATTATATTTAATCACATAAGATTGACCATGGTACTAAGAAATCACTATCTACTATAAATTCTAGAGATGCTTTATGATCATTTCTTTGAGAATAAACACTGAAATCATAGTTCTAGGTAGGTGAAGGAAATTTTACAATGTACATATTCTTCTTATTTGCACTAGGTAACAAACACTTGTACTGTGCTTACTGTGCCCAGACTCTGTTTATTTTACAGATAAGGAAATTGAAACAAAAGAAATAAAGCGACTTTTACATAACTTGAAATTAAGTAACTTTTACATAACTTATTCAAGGTCCCAGAGTCAGCAGCAGCAAAGCAAAGATTTCCATTGAGGCAGCCTGGCTTCAGAACTCATGCCCTCAGTCACCAAGCTTCCAGTTACTTCCTATGCCAAATAAATACTATCATTTTTAGAGCAAGCAACTTTCTTATATCATTTGCCCAAGTATATTTTAAGGCATGATACTACTATTCTCCTCTAGGCTTATAAAAAAGAAAAACAAAAGCGAACAAAGCAAACAAAACCTGAGGCATGACTTATTTTTAAATTAACCCAAAAACAACACATTCACTTATACAGAGGAAAGGTAGGTTTAGAAAAAATTCCACAGTTGATTCTGCTATGTGAGCTCCAGCCCAATCTCCTTCATTTGAGAACTGTTAATATAAAGCAAGCACACATTTCTCTCTCCCTAAATACTTAAATGTTAAAGCATCCTTTCATGCCAACCAAAAAGAGGAAAATCAGTGACAGCAATTGATAGAAGTGGGAGGAACATAAAAGGCTGGGTTAAGAGTGTTAATATTCTGTTTCCTTTTCTTAAAACTTAGACATGGCAAAGATAACCAGGGTAAATACAGAAGCCTCAATTACAAATGAGACTGCCAACTACTTCAGCTGTATTTACACACGCACAGTCTTAGAAAAAATATATACATATATATGATATTTACTTCCAATATAATTTTACAGGTAAAACAGGACATACCAAACTATTATAAGTCTACAGTCACTTGATTTTTAAAAAAATCACACAAATATATGCGATAAAGTTTTAGTGGATGTATTTGAAGATGAATGATTAAACTGGAAGCAACCTGATTTGAGAAATTTAAAGCCTTTAAACTAGTGGCACAACAGGTTATCTCCTTGGGAAAAAATTAAATGAAAAATTTTAAACACTGTATTATTAGGATTTTAAAAACATTACGACACATTTTTCAGGTCTCAAATTTTTCACATGGGAGAAGGAGGAAGAGGAGGAGGAGAAAGTATCTAACACCCAATTTCACTTAATGGTATCAGAAAAATGTTCACAAAACATTTAATAAATGAAGTAATTTCTTCAAGCAGCAGGGGGAGCTGATTCATTGCTATTTTGTTTTTTTTTAAGGGTAGAGAAGAGTTTTAGCTGCTCTGTACAATGAGAATATTTAATTTTAAAATTCCAAATCTGATGCATTATCTTTTTTTATTTTGTTTTGTTTTGTGAGGAAGATTGGCCCTGAGCTAACATCTGTACCAATCTTCCTCTATTTTATGTGGGATGCTGCCACAGCATGGCCTGATGGGTAGCAGGTCTGAGCCCTGGATCAAAACCTGTGAACCCTGGGCCCCAGAAGCAGAGCACGAGACCTTAACCACTACACTACCAGGCTGGCCCCTGCATTATCTTTTTACCATCTAATGATCTTTAAGATTTTTAATTAAGAAAAATAGGTTAAATATAAAAAGTTGACAAACAAATTAATATTATATAATGTTTTGAATGATGTTTAACACTTGGCATTTACAATGCTAGCAATAACATTCTCTTAGTTTGTTAAAAGTGAGCCAACTATATTGATTTAACTACTACAGGTATAAACACTACAGGGAAAAGATCAGGTAACAAAAATGTCATTTAGATTAACATTACTAATTAAACGTTTGCAGTGTTACAAACGTAAAGGAACCAAATTCTACTGGACTGCTTGGTTTTTCTATTTGCGTTTTGAGAATGTACTTCAAAGATGAAAACTTGTTTTACTCAAAAGGTCAGAATGGAAGGAAAAAAACCGAAAGCCTCATTTAACGGCAGCCTCCCTGCAACCATTCTTGTTACCTTTCTAATGCATTCTCCACATAATAGCCAGAATGATCTTATTTATTTATTTATTTGAGGAAGATTAGCTCTGAGCTATCATCTGCTGCCAATCCTCCTCTTTTTGCTGAGGAAGACTGGCCCTGAGCTAACATCCAGGCCCATCTTCCTCTACTTTATATGTGGGACACCTGCCACAGCATGGCTTGACAAGTGGTGCATAAGTTTGCACCCAGGATCCAAACAAACAAACCCCAGGCCGCCGAAGTGGAACATGCGAACCCTCAAAATGATCTTTTTAGAATTCAAGATCATGTCACTCTTTTTCAGTAACTTCTCAGCTCTTGGGATAAAGATCAAAGTCCTTCATTTGGCTTACAGACTATAAATGATCAAACCAATATCATCTTTCTAGCCTCAAATCTTGTCAAACTCCCTCTTAATCCCTGAACTTCAATCATGGAAATTTTCCAGTTTCATGGATACACCACATTCTCTCCACCATAGGGCCTTTGAACATGCTGGTTCAAAATCTTGGAACATTCTCCCTCCTCTACTGCTCTCAGTACATTTCCACACAAGTCACTTCCTCAGAGAAGACTTTCCCTTACAACTAACTCTAATCCTCTGTCTATATCCTATTCTTATGGCTCCCTATACTTTTCCTTTTGCCACTCACACAGCTAATAATTTAATATTTATGATTGACTGCTATCCTGAAAGCTTCACAAGGATCTGTCCTTTTTTTCTCCTCTCCTTTGAATTTCCAGTGCCTAGTACAGCACCTGTCCTGTCTTACTTAGCTTGGGCTGCCATAACAAAATATTATTGACTAGGTGACTTAAAGGAGGGTAGAAGTCTGAGATCAAAAAGTGTCAGCATGTTCAGGTGCTGGTGAGAGCTCGCTTCTTAGCTTGCAGACAAGTCGCCTTCTCTCTGTGTCCTCACATGGTGGAAAGAGAGAGATCTCTCTCTTTTTTTTTTTTTTTTTTTTTTTTTTTGAGGAAGATTAGCCTTGAGCTAAAATCTGCTGCCAATCCTCCTCTTTTTGCTGAGGAAGACTGGCCTTGAGCTAACATCCGTGCCCATCTTTCTCTACTTTATATGTGGGACACCTACCACAGCATGGCTTGCCAAGTGGTGCCATGTCCACACCTGGGATCCAAACCAGCGAACCCCAGGCCGCCAAAGTGGAACAGGCAAACTTAACCACTGCACGACCGGGTCAGCCCCCTCTTCCTCTTTTTATAAGCCCACAGTCTGAACAGATTAGGGCCCCATCCTTATGACCTCATTTAACTTTAGTTACTTTCTAAAGACTGATCTCCAGATACAGTCACATGGAGGGGTTAGGACTTCAACATATGAATTTGGGGGAAGGACCTAATTCAGTCCATTGCATGTGGTAAGACTACGTATAGAATAAATATATGCTAACAATAAGAAAAGGAAACATATATAAAATGTAATAAGCAATAAAAATATGATTTATTTCAATATTATAGCCAGTGAAGGAAAGACAATACCAGGATAATAAAGCCAGAGAGAAAATGAGCAAAATACCTAGCCAAAAGAGATGAAGGATAGGGTACATAATCCAACAATCAATTCAACATTCATTGATCACATTTATGACCACCACTGTATTGGTAGTGGTGGTACAAAGATGAAACACTGCACAGCCTGGTAATGGAAAAAGAAGAATAACCCAACAATTATAATGCTTTACACTAAGTGCTGGACCATTCCTCAGTTCCTCATTTTCCTCAGCTCACTGGAATCTAGTACCCAACCCTACAACTCTCACAGCTACAATGAACGTTGACCAGTGATCTCCTCTTTGCTAAAACCAATGCATACTTTTAATTCTCACGAGTCTCTCCATATGGCCATACAGTTTGTATGCCAACTGTGTACAAATCTGGGGGGCAGCTTTCATAGACTGTAACCGTCTACAATTGTTCAGTGTACAACCTTCACCTTGAAGGCAGTATCTGATCTTCTACATCTCCCCACAACGTTCAATACGACAAACCAATCTCTCCTGGAAGACGTTTGTCCCTTGGCTTCCATAAAACCATATCCTGATTTTCAGTCCTTTCTCGCTACTCTTTTTTTCCTACTTTATGAGCTTCTTTTTTTTCTGTCCATCCTCTAAATGTTCCTGCGCCCTCTTTTTTCTCACTCCATTCATACTCTGCATGGTGACCTCATCCACTCTCACAGCTTCACTCACCACTTACATGCTGATGACTCCCAACTTGACACTTTTCGTCAGAACTCTGTTCTGAACCCCATATCCATAGAACCACCCGCCTCATAGAAATCTCTATCTGAATGTTCTATAGGCTACATAAACTTGACATGTCCAAAACTGTATCAAAACTGACTAAAAAAGTAAAACTGAGTATATCATCCCCCCCATCGCCCAGACTTCACAAACAGAGACCATTTCTGTTGTTTTATTTTTATGTTTTTAGGGGTTTTGTGTTCTTATTTTGCTTTTGGTTTTGGTTCTTGCCCACATTTCATGTATCTTAGTCCTGAAGGTAGGGTAGGAGTCCCCTTTTCTCCTTTGGACATTGTGGATTGTCTCAAAATTCCCTGTCATATGCCTTACTACATGTTAATGGCTGGAAAACTAAAGCTCAAATGTCCCAGATCCCCTTAGAGATCGAGTCCCACAATGACCTAGCTTCCATCAAGTGGTACACCTGCTCAATATTATGAAGGCAGAAGTAATAACTGTATTTGCGCTGTTTCTTCTGGCAAGCTTGCTTTGGGAGGTACCTGGTTATTCTGCAGCAGAAATTATAGTGATTCCAAGTGTCCAGTTCCTAGTTTTGTGAGGGGTGACAGGCAGAGTGTGAGACTTCCATTTCCTGGCATTGGTCAGGGCTAACAAAGTGTGGTCCTGGAGCCAACAGCTCTGGATGCTGTATCCCCAGTTTCCTGATCTTCTGTGTTGTTCTGAGGGCCATGCATGTCTGCATGAAGTGTGGAAGACAGGAGATAAAGTCCAGGGTTTGCTCAAGGTGGGGAGACCCTGAGGGAGAATGCCTACACAAAGCTGGGTTATAATCTCAGTGTAAGGATTAAAGAGAAATAAATCTGTTGCTCAGAAGGACACAGAAAGAAACTTGCCTATCTCAAGTTTTGTATTCAGTCGAAGGAAAGGAAAAATATCTTCCCCTCAGGGTATAGAAGAATTTCTTCAACAAAAAGTACCAAACGTAAAGGAGATGATTAATAAATTCATCTGCATTATGTCATGAACTTCTGTTTATCAAAAGATACCACAAAGAACGAAATACAAGTTACATAAACTAGCAAAGGATATCTACAATACAATAACCAATAAAGGATTAGTATTTAGAATACATAAAGAACTTCCAAAAATCAAAACAAAGCTACCTAATATAAAAACAGGCAAGAAAAAAAGACATTTCACAGAAAACACAAATGACCTCAGAGAATGAGAAGACATTAAATGTTGGCAAAGATGTGGAATCACAGCAATGCTCAACCACTGCTCATGGGACCATCATTTGAAAACAGCTTAGCATTGCCCAGGAAAGTTGAACGTGGCAGTACCCTATGGCACTGTAACTCCACTTCTAGTAATATACTCCTGCCCATGTGTGCCAAGATACATGCAAGAAAGCCCATAGCAACACTGTTGTAAGAGCAAAACAACTAAATGTAACTCAAGATAGACATCTGAATTATAAATTGATAGAGTGAATGATAAATTGTGATATATTAATAAACTGGAATATTACACAAAAGTGAAAATAAACTGGAATTACACTAAACATGGTGATATTAAGTAAAAGCAGCAATTCCCAGAAGAATACCTACTTACAGTGTGATTCCATTTACAGAAAGTAAACAAAACACTTTCAGAAACAACTTACATTATACACACATGTATTTTCAAATTTTTAATTGTATAGTTTAATAGGTAATATAAATTATAATAATTTGATAGGTGATAGATTTAACATTGTTTCAGCATGGCAACTGATAAAATTACTTTACATTCCAATATTTTATTTCATAGTTTCCTTTAATCAAAACAGATTTTTTGTTCATCTTTAACATTTTAATGAAATGTTTATATTTCGCATATATTAATTTTTACATATTTAGGTTTTATATATTTATATAAAGTACTTTTATTTTATGAAATAGTTTCAATAGTTTTATATATATTATTATGCATATACATAAACATTTTATTTTATATATAAAGCTATAGAGACAAAAAGTAGATCAGTGGTTGCCAGGGGCTGGGCATCAATGCAGGGCAAATGGGCCTGAGGAAATTTTGTAGGGTAATAGAAAGGTTTCAAAACTATATCGTAATGGTGGTGGCACAACTCAAAATTTACTAAAAATCACTGAAGTGTATTTTACGATGGATGAATTTTATGGTTTACAAGTTATACTTAAAAAGTTGTAAAATATATGTATTTATATACATATTTTTTTCTTTCTTTCCTTCTTTTTCACATTACCTCTTCCAGGAAGGCTTTTGTGACCAGCCCTGGTAGTAGTTTGTTTGCATTCCTCTGTTACAGTACTTATCAAATCAGGCTATAATGCTTGGCCTATTTTCAACTAGAGTTAAAAGCTCCTAGAAGACAAGAATTTTTGATTCTGTATCACTCTCTTCCACAACCCATCTCAATAAATCCTAGAGCAGTGCTTGAAACTTTCTTGCTCATTAAATATTTATTAAATGAATTAATGAATAGGAATTCTCTAGGTAAATAAAAGAATAAGCCACTCTGTTGAAAAGGTGTAAAATGCATGATATCCTGAGGGCGGAACAAAGGCAGGAAAGAGAGTGTAGAGGTTCAGAGTACTGGCTCCAGACCCTCACTGTCAGGTCCAATTGCCGCTGCCCTGCTCAGTCGAAGTGTGATCTGGGCATATTATTTAATCTTCTGTGCCTCAGTTTCCTTATCCATGAAATGAAGATGATAGATTATCTTCCTCATGATAATCTATCCTTATACTATAAAACATAAATCTTACAAAACATTTAAAACAATGCCTAACTGATGCCTCAACATCATTAGCCACTAGAGAAATGCAAATTAAAACTATAATGATATACCACTATACATCTACCAGAATGGCTAAAACTACAAAGACTGAAAATACCAAGTGCTGGCAAAGATGCAGAGTAACTGGAATTCTCACCATTGTTACTGGAAGTGAATATTCACTTTGGAAAACTACAAGCAATTTCTAAAAAAATTAAAAATACACCTATTCTATCAGCCCCCCCTCCACCCCCACAAATTCATTCCTATGTATCTATCAAAAAGAAATAACAAAACACAGAGAGGGCTGGCCCCATGGCCTAGTGGCTAAGTCTGGCATGCTCTGCTTCAGCAGGCCAGGTTTGCAGGATTGGATGTCAGGTGTGGACCTACCCCGCTACAGAGGTGACCCATATATAAATTAGAGCAAGACTGGCACAGATGTTAGCTCAGGGACAATCTTCCTCAGAAAAAATAAATAAATCACAGAGAAAGTATTTTACAAGAATATTGGTAGCAGTTTTATTCATAACCCCAAACTGGAAATTCAAATGTCCATCAGCAGAAAAAATTGATAAACTGTGGCATATTCATAAATGACATACTACTCAGTAAAAAACAGAAAAAACTACAGATACACACAAAATATAAATGAATCTCTAAAACACATGCTGAGCAAAATAAGTCAGGTACAAAAAAGTGCATGCTATATGATTATATAATTCCACTTGAATAAAGTCAAGAACAGGCAAAACTAGTCTATGGTGATATACATCAGTATAGTGGTTGCCTGTGAGAAGAGAGTATTGCCTGGAAAAGAGCAAGACAGCCTTCTAGGGTGATAGAAATGTTGTATATCTTCATCTAATTCACAGCAGGGCTGAAAAAAATTATCAAGCAGTATGCTTAACTTTTCTTTTACTCTACGTAAATTAAACCCAATTAAATACGCATAGCATGAAAAGGTTTTTTTTCCCAATTAAAATGTTTTGTCAGCTGTCACTACATCTGGCGTGTGGTGAGTACGCAACTAAAGTTATCTACTATTATCACTTCAAGTTGGCTAATCTATTAGAGTGGAGAGGAAATAACCACGATCAAATGTGGCTGAGGCAAAAAACAAAACAAAACTAACAAATAAAAAAAACTGTGTTGCTCAAAGCGGAAAAAAACAAAGATATGTGATTACAGATGCTGTTTTTGTTGCATTGGGAATTCTGTGTGAAGTCTATGAATTACTACTTAGTTTGCAACTCTTTGAAATTGCCTCTTTCATATTGCTGCTAGAGAAGTTTAGGAATTCTATTTTTGTCGTTTTAAAAACATTTATTTTGGGGCTGGCTTGGTGGCGCAGCGGCTAAGTTCGCACATTCCGCTTCTCGGCGGCCCGGGGTTCGCCAGTTAGGATCCCGGGTGCGGACATGGCACTGCTTGGCACGCCATGCTGTGGTAGGCATCCCACATATACAGCAAAGAAAGATGGGCACGGATGTTAGCTCTGGGCCAGGCTTCCTCAGCAAAAAGAGGAGGACTGGCAGTAGTTAGCTCAGGGCTAATCTTCCTCAAAAAAAAAATAAATAAATAAAAACATTTATTTTTACCAAGACAATCAATTAAATGTTTTTACGTATTTTTCAGGTTTTCCTATTGACTTTTTAAACTATACATGAACTTTCTTTCCTAGGCCCATATTGAATACTAAAAAAATATATAATAGGATATTGAATTTCTTAATTCTTAATAGGACCTTGAATTTAATTATGTGATGATGCCTAAGGTTCACTCATGGTGGGGATTAAAAAAACATGGACTTCAACTTATGACCAATCTAGCCCTTGGAACTTTAAGGTCATGTTAATGTTAGCAGCTGAAGGTAAAATTAATTGTAACTGTGAAAGGTGGGATGCCTTTTGAATACCACTTTGAATTGTTTTCAGTGGGTCAGATAAAATAAGGGAAAAGCTAAGTCAGGTGTGGAGGGATATGTGTGCACACGTGGGGGTGCCTGCAGCATTCTTATGCTAGGAAATTGAAGACTGGAGTTAGCAGTACTCACCTTAACCACTTGATTCTCAAGATATTTCATGAAACAATCGGAACTTGCTACACATTTTCTACATTTCCAACAACGAAGAATACTTATGTCTTCTTGATTATAATTTTTAGTTACCAATTCTTCACTTCTTTTCATCTGTGGGAAAATTAATGCATTTTTAGAATATTAAACTGTGTCAGATTAACTCAATTTTCTAAACCCTTAGCACAGCATTAGCTACATGTGGAGCAGAAGGAAGAGAATTATCATTATTTGAGGTACCTACTAGTTATCAGATCTCAGGCTAAGGGCAGCCTATAAAATACGTCTGGGATTGAAAATTCCACTTAATTACGATGATGATGCATTATGTTAGTGACTACCAGCTTATTTTATTTTTGCAGAACATTTTATGCCTATTTCTTTCCATTTTTCTCATATAAAAGTGGCAAAAGGCAACTGCTGAAGGGTCAATTATAGTTACTTCAATGGCTTTAAGAGTCATAAGAAAGAACTATAAATATCTGTGTAAATAGGAAGTTTTGAATAGCCACAGCATTAAATTTTAAACACAATAGGATTTATTGAGTTGTAGTTAATTCTGTGAAAACTGAAAGTACTTACTTTAAATTGGCAACAAAAATCCTTTATCCCAAATGCAGTAATTTCTCTTGCATACTGTACTC
Source organism: Equus caballus (assembly GCF_041296265.1). Taxonomy (NCBI): domain Eukaryota; kingdom Metazoa; phylum Chordata; class Mammalia; order Perissodactyla; family Equidae; genus Equus; species Equus caballus. The sequence continues at coordinate 23,801,323 of NC_091704.1, forward strand.
AGTGAAACAGTTAACTATACCACATCTTGTTGGTATGTGCAGTCAAACAGACAGTTAGAGAATAGCCCTACCAATTCTGTAGTCTATTTTTACATCTGAGATTTTATGTCAATACTGTGATTTGGACCAATTTGGGGAAACAGTTTTACACTAATAGTAAGGATTCTGAAATAGGTGCAGTGTATTTAATAACTTGCCTGGTAACTATTCATTATAAAGAAAGGAAATGTTAATTTATTAAGCCACCCACAAGGACCTGCCTAGTCCCCTTGCCACAATTCTCATTTTTTAGCTTCTTCATTTTTCATTCATTCAATAAACATTTACTAAGAACTAACCATATGCTACATAATGAGTCAAACTCTGGGGGCACAAAAATGAGTAAATCATTTTCTGTCATAGAGGTGCTCACTATGCTATGGATCAATAATTTTCTACCCTAGATCATTAGAATCACTTGGGAAGCTTTAAAAAATAGTGATGCCTAGGCCCCACTCCTAGAAATTTCAACTTATTCTGAGATGGAGAGGGAGTCAGGAACGTGTACTTTTAAAAAGCTCCCCTGGTGGCTCTATAGTGTGGTCAGGTTGAGGACAGAGATATACTACACAAACAATTAATGAAAATGCAACAGCTGTAAGAACTATAAAAGAGGGAACACAGATGGACCTTAACCCAAATTTAAAGGAAGAATTTAAGGAACTCTGGCTGGCAGGGCACAGCATGACCTTTTGGTAGCCAATCTAGCTGGGACCTTCAGGTAACTTAGGCAGCAGTTCTGTCTCCACTGACATCTTCAGAACCCATCTTAGCCCAGCTGACCACTCTATTTAAACTTTGTCCTCAGTCATCATCAATAATATCTTAATTTGCACATGTCCTGACCTCCTCCTGCTTGATGGATTGTTGAATCTCCCTCCTTTACTTCTTTAGCACGACTTTTCTCTCTCTATATCTTTCTTAGCATCTTTGATCCTCATTTCCCTTTTAACCACCAGTGGTTCTCAGCCAGGAGTGGGGACTGCAGGGAGGGATCATATCAGAACCAACGATGGAGAAACTCCATATCTGCCTATGTTCTCCCCCTCCCTGAGATACACATACACTCTCCCTGTCTCTCCTGCCTCACCTCTCACCCTGCCAAGATTCTTCCCTGACCTTTTGGGTGCGAGTATGTGGTTAGAAAAATCCCTGTAGGTGAGTCCAAGAAGTCTTCACTGAAATTCACACCCTGTGTGACAAGTCTTCCATATCAATGATTTTTTTTAATCTCTATATCTAGTTTTGATCTTTTTCCAAAGTTCAAGACCAATATTTTCAACTTCTTGATGTCAAATGCACATCTCTACATGAATCTCCATCAGGGCCTTTGTACTGGCTGCTTGCTCTATCTAGATTTGTGCTACCCTATAAGGCAGCCACCAGTCAGATATTATCGAGCACTTGAAATGTGGCTTATCTGAACTGAGATGTGCAGTAAGTATAAAATGCACACTGGATTTTGAATACTTAATAGAAAAAAAAGAATGTTAAGTATCTTCAATGGTTTTTATATTAATTTCATGTTGACATATTTTTAATATACTGTTAACTGTAAAAATTAATTTCACTTGTTTCTTTTTACTTTTTTAATGTGGCTACTATAATCTTTAAAAATTACATATATGACTTGTATTATACTCCAACTGGACAGCACTAGACCTTCTTGCCCAGGTCTTTGCATGGTTGGCTCCCTTCTCATCATTCAGATCTCAGGTCAAAGTCATCTCCTCAAATGTGTGGGATACGAAGCACCTGGGGAGTTTATTTAAATATAGGTCAGAAAGCCACATCCTCAGAGATTCTAATTCAATGTTTTTAGGGTAGAAATCTACATATTTTATAAGCACACTAAGGTATTCAATAGTTCAAACTACCTTATCACCATCTAGTCACCTCTCACCCAACTTCCCTCTACTTCTCTTCATCTCCCGTGGGCTTGATACACTCCTAGGAATGACATGATGCATATTCAACAGTAAGGAGAAAAGGTAATATGAATTTGATGCTGCAGTAGCTCCCAGGTACTTCCTACCTTCTGCCATAGCTTCTTAAGCTACACACTACAATCGAAGTTGAATGCATTTATTTATAACTTTTAAATTTCTCCTTTTTCCTTCCTTCTCTCACAAGCATACCTCAGACAGTCCTGAACGTTTACTGCGGTCTTTTAATCTAAGTGATACCTTTGAGAATTGTAAAAAAAAAAATCACTAAAGAAATGCAGACATTTTGTAACTTCTTTATTTTGATTAATTTTGCCTATTTTAACTGCTAACACTCTTTGGTAAAAGAAGGAATGAATTCTAAAAGTGAATGAAAGTAATAGTTTGTAGGACCCATGTATTAACCTCTCACACACTACTTTCTTAGGGAGAAATATAAAAAAAGATAGAAATTACATACAGAATTGATAAGTTGTGAGGAAAGCTGAAATGTACTTTTCAAAATGGTGTGCGTATATTTACATTCATATGTAAATATTATTAATCACCATATGATGAGTGCATGTTAAGTTTTTGTTCCAAGGAATAGGTTTAGTCACTTCTGGAGAGTTTTGAGCAATCTAGGATACATCTAAATATATTTTAAGTAAAAGTGCCAATGATGTTCTGATTGGACCAAGAAGAGACAGTAGCAGAAGGAAAAGTCAGGTGATTTTTTTGAAGTTAATTTTAAATTGTGTTTTGGGCTACAGATATTCATTCCTTCAATAAATATTTGCTAAGAACCTATTATTTTAACAGGGAACACGAAGAATAGCAAACATGTGTATTGTGAAAGTATATGAAAGGGTGAGTGGGATTCTAAGCCAGCTGGGTAGAAGAGAGTAGGCAAAACTGTCAGGGTTCTCAGAAGGAAACATCTAAGTAAAGAACTGATCCTGAGGTGAAACGGAACCTTCTTTCCCCAAATGCTTCTCAGGCTGATTTCTTATAAGGGTAAAGGGCTAAAATATATTTTCTTTATGTGAAATATATTAATATGATATGAAGCATGGTCTTAACCAAAAGGTTGACGATAAGTAGTTATCTAACTTGCTATGCTTTTTTTATATGCTTTTATATTCTTTTTGAATCATAATCAAGATAGAATTCAATAATCAATAATCAAGAAAGGATTCTGATGAGAAAATGGCAGCAAAGATAAGCAGACTGACCTGGCTTCGAAATCCTTTGTTTCTCATGGACAAAAGGAGTAGTTACCCAGAGAGGCTTTTTGTTGGATACAGAGGCAGCTATACCTAGGTTACTGTAGAAGATTGCTAGATAATGGAGACAAAAAAAAGTGGGTATCTTCTCGTAGATAAAGCACTGACCTGGAAGCCAAGAGATGTGGCCTTGTTTATTTTACTTATTTATCGCATCATCTTCCCCAAAAAAGAGTTTAAAGCTCCTGGCACTTTTATTGTTTGCTCTGTCTTTCCTGAACAGCATTTACCTTTGAATAGTTCATGTTACCTAAGCCTCCGTTTAGTACTTACATCACTGCATCACCAGGTATCATACTAACGTGCACATTTGTATCGTCCTCTAAATTGTAAGCTTCCAGAGAAAGGGCGTAACAAGTGTCTCAAGTCCGTATTAGTTTGCTAAGGCTACCATAACAAAGGACCACAGTCTGGGTGGCTTTAACAACAAAAATTTATTTTCTCACAGTTCTGGAGGCTAGAAGGATCTTAGGACCAAGGGGCCGTCAAGGTTGGTTTTTGCAGAGGCCCCTCTCCTTGGGTTTTAGAAGCCTTCTCATGTGCCTCACATGGTCCTCCCTCTGTAGGTACACATATGGTGTCTCTTTGTGAATCCAAATTTCCTCTACTTACAAGGACACCAGTCAGACTGACTTAGGGCCCACCCAAACAGCCACATTTTAATTTAATCATCTCTTTAAAAGCCTTATCTCCAAATACAGTCATATTCTGAGATACTGGGAATTAGCTCTTCAACATACGAATTTGGGGGGACACATTTAGCCCATAACAATCAAATATCATGTGCCTACTGATGTGATGCAATTGGAAGTACTCAGCACCATCTATGAAGTCTTCTCTAAAAAAAAAAATTAGGGGCCGGCACAGTGGCACAGTAGTTAAGTTTGCACCTTCCGCTTTGGCAGCCCGGGGTTTACCGGTTCGGATCCCAGGTCGGACATGGCACCACTTGTCAAGTCATGCTGTGGTAGGCGTCCCACATATAAAGTAGAGGAAGATGAGCTCAGGGCCAGTCTTCCTCAGCAAAAAGAGGAGGATTGGCGGCAGATGTTAGCTCAGGGCTAATCTTCCTCAAAAAAATAAATAAATAAAAATTAACCTGAACCAAATCAAACATCTAAATTTAAGAACCACTTTTTATTTACTATATGAAGAACAGAGAAACATGTTAAATGACACCATGAGGATACACTAGCCAGAGAGAATGTAGGAAATTCTACAGGACAAATGACCTGATTTTTTCAACAAATAAATAAATTCTTAAAGAGGGAGGAGAAAATTAAGAGATTTAAGATATCAATTAAATGCAATATGTAGACCTTGTTTGATTCTTGATTCAAACAAATCAACTCTAAAACTACATTTCTGAGACAATTGGGGAAAATTATACATGAACTAGGCATTAGTTGATATTAAACACTTAATTTTGTAGATGTGATATATAATGCTGTTGTTATGTTTTTTAAAGGTCCTTAGGCTAGAGATAAATATTGAAATTTGGGACATTTGCAGGCAAAATTACATAATATAGAAACAAAGTATATAATATAGAAAAAGGAAACATGAATGGAAGAATAATAGTAACTATTAAAGCTGGCTGATTGACACATGAGGATTCATTATACCATTCTATTTTTGTGTATGTGTGAAAATTTTCCTAAGTTTTTCTTTAAAACTTAATAAACAGAATTTTCAGATGAGACTCTTCTCCACCTTCTACTCAGAGACTAGGTCAATACAGACTTCCTTATAATCTCTCTGTATCAGTAGACTGTTTTTTCTAATCTACTGTCCTACTGAGAACATTGCCCTTAGCAAGTCCTGGCTTTACATGGAGGAGTCAGTTCTGAACTTCCTTCCTCATGGGTACCCAAGGCCTTGGTCTTCCATATGACTGTATTAAAACCTAAGTCTCTAGATTAGTGAGCCTAGCAACCTTACCCTAACACCAAAGATAGTTCTTATGTCATGTGTCTACTTGCCAAGCTGTTGGAGGTAATGCAGAGAACGTGACCACCAGTTGACCTGAGAACTGGACCTGGGCAACTAGAGGCTCCTCACCCACTCCTCTGTGCTTGGAATGTACACTCTCCCCCTGTTCCCACAGTGGGTGCCATTTTCAAGGACACAGCCCTGAGACAGCAATGTGTTGTTGAGAGCTGGACATAAACCATCTGGATGGTTTATGTGACTGCTGGGTTCTGTATAAACTTTTTAAGATTTGGCGGCCAGGTATGGAGAGCTACTCATCTTGTGGCTGCTCAAGACAAGCCTCATAGGAAAGCTTCTTTGCTTATTAAAACTGCCACCTACCATCTGGAGGGGTCTGCCTCTTTCTTCAGTCTTTTCTTGCCCTTTGTGTATGGGGGCTGGTTTCACATTTCATTCTGGAAGCTCCCAAGGTTATGAACCAACAATTCGTGAGCCAGCCAGGAGACAGAAGAAATAGGCCATGGGAAAGAGGCATCTACAGGGGAAACGCCAAGCTGGCCATCAACCTCTGTGTTGAGAAGTGTAGCTTGTATGTTAGATGCCTGTGGACTGCCACATGAGTACAGGGATGTCCCAAAAATGCCAGCTGTTTTTATGTATTTGTTTGAGAAACTGCACGTAGCATACTGTGGCAAAGAGGAGAAACTAATGGCTGCCGCAGTGAGCATGCCTCCACTGTGGGCAGTTTGGCTAGCCACTGATGCCCAACTAGAGGCTAAAACTTAAGTTAGAAAGTTGAGGGAAGAGCTGAAATTAGAGAAGGACACATGAGTTGTCCACTACTCTCTTAAGCTTCGGGGCTGAGAGACAAGGTAGAAGAGCAGAATAAGAAGTTAGAGACCTTAGCACGCCATTTTGCAAAACTAGGAGGGCACAAGCTGCTGTAGGTTAAGTTGCCAGCACTTGTGACAAAGCCTTATTAGGATGCTAAGAGGCAGAATCCCTGGGAAAGTGAAGAGAGCAAAGGGGAGGGTGTCACGATGATTGACAATAAAACAGAGTGTCCCATGTCATCGGACGCCTAATGCAAAGGAAAATTTTAAATAGCAACTACCCTAAACTGCTGATAACAGAACTATACACCCTAAAACTCCTAGGAGAAAACTTGCATTCTGTCTTTGTCCATTGCAGTTATAAATCCTATCATATCTTTGAAACGTTAACACCCGAGGAGGTAATCAAAACAGAGACTGAAGGAAAAAAAAGGGAAAAGAGGCTTTTCAAAATACAGACTGCTACACAACCTCCTTGCCCAAAATCCTCCATAATTATTCATCATGGGGAAATACAAATCTTAAAACTTTTCTCCATAAATATTAGTAAAAACCTTTTTGCCACCTGAATGGCTACCTGAAGTACAGCTAAAGTTTTGGAATGAAAGTTAAGGGGTCTCTGTTGTGTCTGTCTGCATGTCTGTCTATGGATATTAGGCATATGTGAAGTTTTTCTCCTTCCAGAGGGTACTGTGAAAATTATTTTATAAAAAAACTACATTCAACTGGCTTAAAGAAAAAATCAGCTTTAATATCAATAATGTACTTATGTAACACTGAAACTGAATTTTCTTTCATCTGATAAAAAGAAAGTTTTCTGGAAGTATTGGTCTGTTCTTTTTTTTTCCACTTTTTTGTACTGAAGTATATTAACATACAACATTATATTAGTTTCAGGTGTACAACACAATGATTCGATATTTGTATACACTGTGAAATGATCACCACAATAACTCTATTTATTATTGGTCTGTTCTTGATAAGATTGTGAAAGGTTTTTCTTGACCTTTTAAGTAATCTGCCTAGATAACAAAGACTCTTTGTTTTATCAAAGTAATTTCTTGAGCTTCATGTTGTCTTTATCAGGTCTTTGATTACTTAAGAAAACTGAGTCTTCTCCATTAATAGAGCTAAGGTTTTTTTTACAACTATGTAACTTCCTGTATTTGCCTCTGAAGTTTTTAATTGTCATTTTGGTTAAATGAATAACTAAATATTGTTTCACAGTGACCTCTGATCCTATTTAAACAAGTGTTTTCAACCTTCTGATATTTTTGACAAACCTCCCCAAAATCAAATTCTAAATGAAATCTTGTTGACCTTGAACTAACTTTGGGATTTTCCAGAGGGCCTCTAGAACATCTTGAAAGATGTGTTTTCTCTTCTTAGAAAAAAGAGATATTAAACTAATTAGGTTTATCTGATACATTAAATTACATGGGAAGCATTGCCAAATAAAGTGACACTAAATTTACTTCAGGTTATTTTATATTAATATATGTGTTTTTGTTTGGTTGGTTTTTATTTTTGTTTGTTTTTGTTGGTTTGTTTGTTTTGCTGAGGAAGATTAGCCCTGAGTGAACATCTATGCCAATCATCCTCCACTTTATATGTGGGTTGCTGCCACAGCATGGCTGATGAGTAGTATAGGTTCATGTCCAGGATCTGAACCTGCGAACCCAGGCCCCTGAAGCACAGCATGCTGAACTTAACCTCTACACCACAGGGCCGGCCCCAATATATGTTGTTAATATAAGTGTTCCTGCGAAAGTGCGTCATCTTCAAAGAGATTCATGCTAAAGATTCTAACAAGACAAAAACAAGGTTTCTGATAAGTCAGATCAATTTACCCTCAAGTGGGAGGGGCAACAATGGACCTTTCACATGATTCCCCATGGCTGCCTGCACAGCCTCACAATAGTCATAGGATGGTAACCCGAAATCTGTCTCCGTTTTTCTTCCCCATATCAGTAAAATGGACCCATTACATTGATGATATAATGTTAACACGTGAAGACTTGCCTCTGTTGCAGGACACTCTGCAGACTTTGCTGGAACGTCTATGAGGGAGAGGATGGGCAGTGAACCTGCAGAAAATTCAAGGCTCAGGCACCGCCATAACGTTTTGGGGAGTCCTTTGGTTGGGTAAGATGTGCACTGTCCCAGAAGCTATGACTGATAAAATGCAAGCCTATCCAACTCCTAAGAATATGGAAGAGACGCAAGCCTTTGCAGGGATTTTGAGGTTTTTGAAAGACTTATTCTCCACCTAACAGCACTTCTGTCCCTTATACCACCTGGTAAAGATAGAGTATATATGGGACTGGGGATCAGAGCAGCAAGCCAGCTGTCAGAGGGCAAAAATTCTAGTGAAACAAATTAAAGTTCGGGCCTCTCCCAAGCAGGGCTATGATTTCAGTTAGATGTGTCTGTGACTCTAGAAGGTATGGGTTGAGCACCGTGGCAGAGACAACAAAAGGAGAGAATACCCCTAGGATTTTGGTCCCAGAGAGTACAAGGGGGCAAAAACCTGATATGCCCCCAGAGATCAACAGCTGCTAGCAGTGTACACAGTGCTCCTCTAGGTAGAGCCTCTCACGAAGGAACAGCATATCATGGTAAGAACTTCCTTTTCCTATCAAGGAGTGGGTTAAGAATATGTTCCATCAACCCACCACTGCCATGGCACAAACCCCCACTTTGACTAAGTGGCATGCCTATTTGCAGCAGAGGGGCACCCTGTCCGCCAGCCCACTGTCTCTAGAAATGCAGGTGCTTCTAAGCCGTGTAGAGTGTCCAGTTCCTCCAAATGCCCCCATCCCTATTCCTGTAGTGGCCCCTGTAGTCTGTAGAGAAGGAATAAAAGAAATTCCCAGTGATGTCTGGTATACAGAAGGAAACAGAAACAAACTGCAGCAGCCAGTGGGCTAAATGCAGAGTGGTTTGGCTGGTGATCATTCCTGAGCCCATTAACCCTTTGCACTGAGAGCTGGGCTCTTCTAAAGGTATTAACCCTATGGCTTGGAGAAGGGGAAGCCGATGGATGGACGATCATGAATAAGCCTTTGTGGGATCAGGATACACAGAAAGACATTTGGGTTCACCTACAAGAGCCTGAGGCAATCCCCATTATTTTCGATGTCCCAACTCATAAGGCATTAACACTCCCTGGCAATCAGGAAGCTGATGCTGTAGTTGCGTCACGAGCCCTAGCAACTGACCCATGCAGCAGAATGAATGCTTAATAAGAGCAGCCACTGCAGCATCCAGGTGGGATGGTGTATTGCCAAAGATGCCGGATTGCTCTTGAAATACAGTGACTTGGTTAATGCAAGAAGAGCACATCCTGTGTGTTCTAAACAACACCGAGGCAACTATCAAAGAAGTCTGGAGTCATTCACTGGAGTTCCCAAATGGTAAGTGACTGGTAAATTGATTATATTGGCCCCCTCCTCCGAGTGAGGATTCTAAATATGCCTTGGTTTCTGTGGACGTTGCACCTGGCTTTTTCCTGTTGCAGAGCAAACCATGCTGCCACCATTAAGGGATTAAAGAAGCTGAGTATAAAGTACAGATATCCTTGTTGCCAAAGTGATAGCATTCACATTTCAAAGGTCATGATATGCAAGACTGGGCAAAAGAACATGACATCTCCCCTATAATCTACAAGCAGCAAAGTTAATGGGAAGGATAAATAGAATATTAAAGCAACAGATTAAATTACCAACAGGTAAAACTTCCTGGACTAAAGTACTGTCCCAGGCTTTAGTACATTTAAATGATCAACCAGTAGGGCCTATTGCCCCATACGCCTGACTGGGGACCCCTACTGAGACACCCAATACCATAAAGGTATGGAAGTCATGGGAAACACTGTCTTATCATCATGGATCAACATGCTATGTTGCTGAGAATACCAAGCCTCATCATGCCTGGGGAAAAAATTATCTCCTGGATTTTGCAATGGGATATCCTGCTGAGATGAGTGAGTTACTTCACACCATTGGGTGAGAGGGAGCTATTCAATCTCCATTTGAATCTCACTGTCCTGCTGTAAGCTGGACCTGTTGAAACACAACTATACCTGGAATGAAAAATGCACCACTGAAAGACGGGAGGAGGTATGGGTTCTGGTCTGGCATATGCCACCCCTAGTCCATCTCCGCCTGCCTGGCAGTGCTGCCAACATACATGGTATACACAACCAGGTCAAATTCCTAAAGCTGCCAACCTCCCTCTCCTCAAGGCCAGATAGGCACATTCTGTTTTCCACTGGTATGATTATTTGTCTTTGTTCCCTCCATAGGCCTGGAGGATATTATAGCACATATAGAAGCCCTAACTCAATTCACCCAGCAAGCCTTAAATGATAGCCAACAAAAGCCTGCCCTTACTGAACAGTGAAAGGTCTCTAATGAAAAAAGCTGTCCTCCAAAATAGAATGGCCTTGGACATTACTGCCTTGTAAGGTGGAAGGACCCATGCCATTTTCCAGAGTGCTGTATGTTCACACCCGATGCGTCTGCTAATGTATCATCTTTATTAAATCACATGAGGCTGCAAGCGAACACCCTGAGTGATCCAACCCGCAGCCTAGGGAACTTAATAAATCAATGGTTCAGATCATGGGGCTCTTGGTGGAAAACCTATTACTTATTTTGGGAATTATCTGATCTGTGTTTTCTTTTGCATGTGCCTCTATTGCTGCTGTGGTATCTGCCTCCAGGGCAGCCAGATGCCACCAAACAAGCCACATCCATGCCAGTGAAACCTCTTGCTGATTGCTCACAGCACATTGCAAAAGGGGGGCATACAAAATTTCAAAAGTCAGTTATAAGGGGTGAAATGTTGGAGGGGGTAATTGAGAGGATGTGATCACCAGTTGACCTGAGAACTGGAACTGGGCAATGGGAGATTCCTCACCCCCTTCCCTGTGCTTGGAATGTACACTCTTCCCACCTCTTTCAAGGACGCAGCCCTGCGCGAGCAACGTGTTGCAAGACCATCTGGATGGTATATGTGACTGAACCCAGTTAAAGTTCTGTGTAAAACCTTAGGATTTGGTGGGCGGGTGTGGAGATCTATTCGTCTTGTGGGCACCCAAAAGAAGCCCCATGTAAGTTCTCTTGCTTCTTAAACCTGCCACCTACCAAGGAGGGCAATCCTTGCCCTCCATGTACAGGGGCTGGTTTCAGATTTCACCTGGGAAGCTCTCAAAGTTATAAACCAACACAAGCTCTCCCCACCATGTCCTTTTTGGCTCCTGGGCTTTCTTTTATTTTGCTACAAAGTCATCTGTGCAACTACACAGCACATAATCAAATATTTCTAGAGAAGTTCTAGGTACTTGTAGCATAGGTTTTCAGGTTATCATAACCAGAAGCCTCCCTTTCTGTTGACCACTGCAAGAAAAACTTCTAATTCCTGTTATTTGGCAATGTAACAGAGTTATAGTCATGACTCTCACAGTTTGTTCTGAAAACTGATTCAAAGTGTTGAAGGGAAGGGTTTACAGGGGAGGAAAGAGGATTAAGGTGGATTGAGGGCAAAGCTTCCTTGCCAGCTCTTTCAAAAAGGTAGAATAGGACAGAATCTCTCTTTTTAACAGACCAAGGACGAAATATGGGGAGAGGAAGACATTTCATCCCAAATACTCTATAACCAATAAGTAAATGTGTGACCTCAAAAATTCTGGGCCAGAAATTGCACTGCTAGTCACCAAGATTTTACTTTATGAAAATATGAAGCATTTTATTCTCCACACTGAAAGTAATGCTAGCCCTGATAGCAGTTCCACTACATGAAAGCCAGTACATATGGGGTTAAAACCAAAATCACCTACCCCCTTTCCCTGCCTCTCTAAGTCACATTTATATATAAATATTGGTTTCTTTAACCTTTGTATCCTTGAAGTTTATTACAGGAAAATTGATACCCAGAAAATAACAAGAAGCTGAAGCTCCCCAGACCCCAACTCCTCTGCTTCCTGGCACCAGAATCCACCATCCATCAAGGAGGCAAACAACCAAGAACATTCACTTGTGGATTCCCTTATCTCACCATCTCCGTCCTTGAAAGCAGCAGGCCAAACACAGGCTCCTGGGAAAGCACCAACCAGCAAGGCCACACGCTGCCCCTCCCCACAAGCAGCCACATTCCTCACAAGCTTTAAAAACCCTTAGCTCCCATCTTTTGAGGAGATGAATTTGACGGCCTACTCTCGTCTCCCAGCTGCAAATAAACCCCCTTCTTTGCTGTAAGTCTGGCATTCCAGTTTTCACTTTGGCCGCTCTTGTGCGATCGGTAAAGAGAACCTGTGTTTGTGGTTGGTAACAAAGGTGGAGTCCTTGTTGAAAATGCAAAATACATCATTATTCTCCTGTTCCCTTCAGGGGCTTCCTAGTGCTCTGCTGACCAGGCTGCTGCCCCTGCTCTGCCCCAGTCTGCTCTACAGTCCAGCGGTCTAGCCTTCTTTCAGCTTCTCCACTCCACTGGCTCGCTCCTCCTGCTCCTATCCTGGGATCCCTGGAAAGCTTGCCTCTAGGTTCCAGGTAGTATTGCCATATCCTTCAAGTCTCAGCTTAAATGCCCCTTTCTGGGGGACGGAGTGGGGTCTCCCTTAACCTATTATTTTCCTCCAAAGGCCTTTCTAGTTCTCCTTCAGAAAATTCGTCACACTTTTAATTACTTGTTCCACGTCTGTGTTCCTTCCTGAGTTGCACACCCCTTAACAGTTAATCTACTGTATCGCTAGCACAGTGTTGGGCACTTATTAGCCAAACAAATGAGTGAATAAGCAAGCAGGCATAGGCAAGACAAAAAACGTCATTCTTTCCTTACTTTGCTTAAATTCAGGACACAACTTATTCACATCACCAGGGTAAATTTAGCAAATACCACCAAAGGAAGTTGCTCTCAGGCCATAAAGCTATTATAGAGACTGACTTTTTAGAGACTCCATTTTAGAACATGACCTGAGTTTCATGACATCATATGTAGTTTGATGACTATATGTTACTGGAAGTATTCAAATTATTTACATTCTTTTTTATGAAGCTATCCATCAGAAAATAGTACTTTTTCTCTTTTTAATTAGCAATGCGCCAGAAAGTGGTAGATTCTTCACATGTTTTAAATGAAAATCTCTACATATGAAACATGAAGGAGTTGGTATCTTAAATATCAGCTAATATTTTTTAGCATAGTACTTAAGTGGCAATAGCTCCTTTAATCATCAGCACATTCCTAAGAGGTAGGGATTGTTAACTTCATTTTATAGATGATGAAACTGAGGCCTAGAAAAGTTAAGAAACTTCCCAAACTATTCCCACCATTTTGTGAGGAGGAAGTTCTTATTTCCCAGAGTCTTGAGATTTCTAAGAACAAGAGAAGTGAGGCAGATTGAAGTCCTTACAGATAGTTCAAAGTTGGGATGGAGAAAAGTGCTATTTAGTCATTTACTGGAACAGAGGAGACAACAAATATCATTGGCTGTCTTCCCCTCGCTGCTGGCATCTTGGCTGAAATAGTAAGAAAAGTAGAAGGTAAGAAATGGAAGCAGTAACTAGCTCCAAGCTTCAAGATCCACATTCAGTCTCATTTTTTTTTTTGCTGAGGAAGATTCACCCTGAGCTAACATCTGTTGCCAATCTTCCCTCTATTTTGTATATGAGCCACCATTACAGCATGGCCAGTGACAGATGAGTGGTGTAGGTCCATGCCCGGGAACTGAACCCAAGCTGCAGAAGTGGAGCACGCCAAACTTAACCACTAGGCCCCCAGGGCTGGCCCTACATCCAGTCTTGATCAGCTTTTGGGTGATCAGAAGTACTCTCCTTTAGCCATTCTAAAAATAAAATAGAGCCCAATAAGTTACAGAGTCCACAAAAACTCTGAGACCACACTCCAATCTTACCATATGGATACTGGTACTTTTTCACTTATTAACATTCACTTTGCCTTTGTGTACTTTCTCCTCTTTCTTTGGAATTATGCAATCCACATCACAGCATACCCGATTTTCTATCATTTATTCTCTTGTTCTTATAAGTTCACCACTGTCTGGTAGCAAATACTTCTGCACACAGCTGTTCTATACAGTCCTTCAGCACGGATCTGCCTCAAATCCAGTGATGCTCTTAAAAGGTGTCCTAAGGTGAGGATTTTGCTTATAATCCTAAAACAGCCACACTACACGTTGTTTCTTCTGTCTTCTCATTCAGTGAAGCACTTGGAGACTCCTCAAGTATGCAGGGTTTAGCTTGCCTTCTTTAAATGTTTCCAGATACCCAACACACTAACTTATCCTACATTCTGAACAGTTACTCATGACTTTCAGTAAATCCAACATCCAGTTTCAGAACAAAACTTTTAATGGTGATTAGTAAGATCATTAACGTAACTGATTCAATTTGTAAAATTTCTTTAAAGTTCAGTTTTTTGAGAATAACACTATTTTAAAAAGCAGCAGTTGCACATTTCCCCCCTCACACAAAATCTTATAAGGAATCCCAAAATATCAACTGACAAAAGCAATGACGGGGTTAAATATTTCACTATTTTCAGAATCCCTAAGGCACAAATTGAGCACTGTGGATATAAAACACAGTATTCATGTGATTACTACCTATCAAGTCTCAAATTAATGTTATATTACAATTCCTTTCAATAATAAATCTTCCTTTGTTCCACAGAACTTCAGAGGTTTCCTTTTAGGTTGCTTTATTTTTTTTTCTTCCTATACATTTCAAACATGAGGAGATCTTCCCAGACTTAATATTAAATAGACAGGTGAGGAAATTACCCAAGGTCACTTTTCTGCCCACCTGCTCAGCCCTACAGTAGCAGAGCTTACTGACACACAAAGTACTCAGTCCGGTTTCCCTGTCTCTAACAGGCCTTCATGACCTTCTACTCTGTTCTTCAGAGGGAGCACCTTGCACTATCCTTTATTGCCTATCTGTTTCCCTGAGAGAAGAACTGACTGACCCATGAAAATAACCGTAGCTCCAATTGCTGCTCTGTATTATCACCAGGGTTCTCCGCATCTCAGGTCTCCAAATGCTCTGTGGCACCCGCCACAAACCCCCTACATTCTGCCTAGTGTCTTCCTGGAATTTGCTGGGAACTCAGAAATTGAAAGAAAATCCAGCAGTTCCTGCCTCACAGAGCAGTGTCTGAGAGGTAGAGAGGGATGTCTTCCCAGTGTGCTGGTTAGCAGAGGACCTAAAGCGTCTCAGGGAATTGACTTAAGGGGCAGAAAACACCCTCTTCGTCTGAATTTATCAGGCAATCTGTATCAAGAGGCAACGGTGGGATAGGGATATGCAGGTGCTGGCGTGGAGAAATTCTTCTCAGTTGAGGACAATCCACTTCTTAATTAAGGTCACTTCCTCCTGGTTTTTGTGTTTTAGGAGTTTTTCACTTTTTGGTTTTGTGGTGAGTTTAAAATTTATTCTACATCTTCATAGGAACTTAATGAAAAATGAGAAAACGCTACACTGGAGGCTGCTATTTAGAAGCTATTTTTGAACTGAGAAATTCTTTTACACAAATTGTTAAAGATTAATAACTTTAGGTATATTCCAGCGATAAACTGTATAGAGTATTTATTTCTTCATTTATTTATACCCTTATAGATTTATACCATATTTACAAAGAATTTATGAAGGTAAGGCAGAAAACTGCAAACCTTAGGAAGACCAAGGTTGTGACCACATGTTGAGTCACAAAACTGTTCCAAAAAACAGAGTAGAAAATGCCGACAAATTTAAAATATTGATATGTTTCTAAACTTCAGAATAAGAAAATACAAACAAAATTAAGAGACAACTCACAGGCAGGAAGAAGAAATTTACAAATATAAGCAAATGGTTAATAACCATAATTAATTCTACAGCACAAATTTTCTAAAAGACAAATATTCAACAGAAAAATGAACAAAAAATACAAAAGTACAATTCCCAGAAGAGGAAACCCAAATGACCGACAATCATATGAAAACTGTTCAACTTCACCAGAAACCAGGAAAATTAAAACTAAAACAAGATACAATTTCACGCCCCTCAAATTGGAAAAATTTTTAAAGTCTGATAATATCAAGTGTAAAAATGATAGGAAGCAACAACAAGCATCTCATAAACTGCTATGGGAGGTATAGGCACGACAATTTTGGAAAGCAATTTGGCAAGATTTGATAAAATAAAACTTGTATCTATGGATTTGCAGTTCTACTACAGGTTTGTATGTGCAAAAGGAAATTTCCTATCACATAAGAATGTTCGTGTTAGCAACATGTTATGGTAGTAGCAAAAAACTGCAAACAACCCAAGTGTTCATCAACAGGAGATCTGACAAATTTTTGTTCATTGATGCAATGGAATACTATATAGCAATAAAAGTTAATAAACTAAAGCTATATGTATCTAGAAAAAAATTCTACCGTTAAACAAGAAAACTAG
The DNA here is from genome assembly GCF_041296265.1 of Equus caballus. Taxonomy (NCBI): domain Eukaryota; kingdom Metazoa; phylum Chordata; class Mammalia; order Perissodactyla; family Equidae; genus Equus; species Equus caballus. The sequence goes on from NC_091704.1 coordinate 23,817,798, forward strand.
GCTGCAGAAATATATACACAGCATAGTAAAGTTTGCAAAAATTTTATAGCATGTACAACAACTGTTGTACTGTTTACTGATACATGGATATATAGCAAAAGTATAAATACAGAAATGGGAATGACAGACACCAAGTTTAAGATAATGGTAACCTCCATTCCAGCTGGGTCTTAAAGGATAGAGAGAATTTAGATAGCATTAGTCAAGTAGAGTGGAGAGGAATGGGTATCTTGAGCGAGGAAATAATATAAGCCAAAATACTAAGTTGGGAAAGGACATAGTTTTTGGTGAGCAAAAAGTATAATGCCTGACTAGAGCAGAGAAAGCTTACTTAGGACCCTACAGCCTTAGCTAGTTCTAAGCCAGACAGGTGCAGCTATACAAATATTTATTACAAGAATTTATATCTCCTCCAGAACACAAACGGTCTGGGAAAAAATAGGTTCTACCTTAAAACCAAAAATTCGAGCAGAATATGGCCAGGAAAATATGTTAGTTTTAATTTCTATATTAAATAAACTTTAAGTAGATAGTCCAATTTACCCATTATATCATTGGCCCTCATGCTGCCCTAAATTGGTGTCCATACTTCAATTCTGGCCCATGGGATAATTTTTTTCAACAAATTTCTGAATATGCCAGGCAATTCTCATTCAGAGTAAGTCTCATGCTTATATCAGCAATTTATGACAGAGGTGTGGAAGATGCTTTTAAAATCTGTGCTAATGATCTGTTGGTTGTTTCTAAGGTTTTCCAGCTATCAAACTATCAGTTAATGAATAAGGTAAAGAGATTACAGAACTTGAGGGCAGTTCTATTATTAAGAGAATAATCTCTGGGAGCTGGCCCAGCAGCACAGCGGTTAAGTTCACCCGCTCCACTTCAGCAGCCCAGGGTCCATGGGTTCAGATCCTGGGTGCAGACCAACACATGGCATATCAAGCTATGCTGTGGCAGGCGGCCCGCATATAAAGTAGAGGAAGATGGGCACGGATGTTAGCTCAGGGTCAATCTTCCTCAGCAAAAATAGAGCAGGATTGGAAGCGGATGTTACCTCCAGGCAAACCTTCCTCAAAAAAAAAGAATAATCTCTAATATTTCACTTTGCCACAGAGAAATGTATCAAGATAAAAAATGCAACAGCTCCCATTTCTTGAGCTAGTTTTTCTAAGAGACTTACCATTCAAGTCATTTCCTCAAATATTTTCTAAAATCTAAGAAAGCAATAAAACACCTTGTTAAGTGGTTAATATTTACTGTACATACGTACTTAGTTTTCATCAATATGATTCTATTTTTGTATACTTTACTATAAACTAGGGCCAAAACGATATTTTAACGTGAGCATTTTTATTTTATTGGGGGCTGCCTACTTACTGGGGCTGTTTTGATGAGCGGATTTTTTTTGAAGTATAACTGACATACAATATCATATTAGTTTCAGGTGTGCATCATAGTGATTCAATATTTGTATACGTTACAAAATGATCACCACAATAAATCTAGTTACCATCTAGCACCATACAAAGTTATTACAATATTGCTGACTATATTCCCTACGTTGTACATTACATCCTCATGACTTATTTATTTTATAACTAGAATTGTGTACCTCTTAATCCCCTTCATCTGTTTTGCCCACCCTTAAACCTCCAGATGAGGGGAAATTTTTTTTTTAAAGATTTTATTATTTCCTTTTTCTCCCCAAAGCCCCCCCGGTACATAGTTGTATATTCTTCGTTGTGGGTTCTTCTAGTTGTGGCATGTGGGACACTGCCTCAGCGTGGTCTGACGAGCAGTGCCATGTCCGCGCCCAGGATTCGAACCAACGAAACACTGGGCTGCCTGCAGCAGAGCGCGCGAACTTAACCACTCGGCCACAGGGCCAGCCCCAGATGAGGGGAAATTTTGACAAGCTCTTAAAAATAAACTATTAAATTTCCAAGTTGAGGGAAAAAAATCATTGTTATACATGAAAGAGAGATCCTAATCCTTCCCTGAGCCTCCTTCCTTCCTGAGCCAACTACCTCCTGACCAAAGGTGTCGATGAAAGATGAAGTAGGGTTAGAGATTAGAGTAAGGGTCAGAGGTAAGGTACAACTCATGGATGGGAGGAGATGGACATGCACCATTATCTGGGAGACAAACCATGCATATGTAACCAGGAGGTAATGTTTACTATCACACTTGCTCATCTTAGAAAGGGCCATTCTAGGGGAAAACTTCTGTTTGTCTGCTAAAAATTTATTTGTCACTTCAACAGTCTGCATCTCAAAACCTATGATTTCTCTTAAAGTTATCATTCACTCACAGTTAGAGAGAGATCTGGCTGCCAAATAATGGAATGTTTTTCCATTTGAATATAAAAAAGACAGTACCTCTTCTTTTTATATGCCCTGATTATGCAATTATTATGCAGTGGAATGGAGTATATTTGCAGGCACAGTATTATCCCTGTTCTCAAGCTATAGACTGCACAGAAAACTCCCTACTTCTAACTGTTCCTCAGAAAATGATTTCACATGTTTATCATAAAAATTTCTTCTTGGGGACAGCCTGGTGGCATAGTGGTTAAGTTCTCATGCTCTGCTTTGGCAGCCCAGGGGTGGCCAGTTTGTATCCCAGACACGGACCTACACACTGCTTGTCGAGCCATGCAGTGGTAGGTGTCCCACATATAAAATGGAGGAAGACAGGCATGGATGTTAGTTCAGGGACAGTGTTCCTCACCAAAAATAATTTCTTCTTGATGATTTTAGAGGACTAGGCCAATATCTCCTTAAATGCTGTTATACTTTTAACAGATTTCTGCCGTTTATAATATATAATATACAATACATATAATACAGTTATAAAATTTTCAAACAACCAAGAAATGAAGAAAATGAATATATTTGGTAATTGGTGTGATCAGGAAAATCTGTTGCACACACAACTTACTAATAATTTTTTTTAAAATATCTGTTTTATATGTTGATGAGGCTATTTTGATCTAGCTGTATTACTCTCAAAACACATATGGGGGGGCAAATTTCATGATTCTAAATTATTAGAAAGATTTACACTTGTGTTTATGTGAAGTCCAAACTTTTATATGAAATATACTCCCAACTTAATACTGTTTCAGTATTATATGTGACTGACTTAATGTATTCTACTTCGAATAAGTAATTGATAGGTTACAATACAAATTATTAGTTTCAAAATGTTTACAACATGCAAATGTACATATATATATCTATGTACAAATGTACACACAGATATAGAACTTCAGCCTAGAACTAAGCATTGCCTCCATCAGAATAGTCACTCTGGGAAGGTTGCAAACTTATTCTAACAATGTTGCCATTATTTAAATTTTTTTTTTTTTTTTGAGGAAGATTAGCCCTGAGCTAACACCTGCCACCAATCCTCCTGGTTTTGCTGAGGAAGACTAGCCCTGAGCTAAAATCTGTGTCCATCTTCCTCTAATTTATATGTGGGACGCCTGCCACAGCATGGCCTGATACACAGTATGTAGGTCCCTACCTGGGATTCAAACTGACGAATCCTGGGCCGCCGAAGCAGAATGTGTGATTTAAAACTATTTTTAAACCACCCTTTTGAAAGTGCTGTCATAGCCTTCAAGATAACGTTTTAAATATACTTCATAGCGGTAAAACATTGAAGGTAGAACTGAGTTTTGCAGCTGCACAGAAATCATTATGCCAAGTTTCGCAAATTAAATAGGTGTTCAAACTGATTATAAACTTATTTTAAAAAATACAAACAAAAAACAAGTGCTTAGAGAAGTGATGCTAAAATCATGTTTTTATGTTGCTTGGAAATTGACTAAAAATTTCAAAAGATTCAAAACATTGTGTCTAGCAGTAGCACTTTTGGAATAAGTGTTCAGCCTCTTAAAGTGACTATTTGGAATGACCACTCTCTTGAAAAACATTCATGACCCATTCTTAGGGGAGATGGCAATGTTTCATGACTCTATAATCACACTTTGAAGTCACAAAGCAGCTCTCTTACATGGAGTTTAAAACATTTTCCAGACATTACTTCACCAATTCTCCAAATATCTCTTACCAGAGAAAGGACAGATTATCATTCTTTTTTCAGATGGTTGAGTGAAGGTGGTGTAAAGGAAAGAGAATTAGAAATGTTTATTTCATGAGTCAATAATTAAGTCTAGGCATACTGTGCCCCAAAATTTGTGCTATGTAGTTAGCAAAATTTAACTGAAAATTTTTAACTTTATGCTGCTTGATAAAGAGGCATTATATGAGGATGGCGTGTCACAAAATATTACAGAGATCCATTAAAATGATTATTAATTCATTGCATAATTGCCTGGAAAAATTCTTGCTTGATGTATGAGAGTTCCTTATTAAAGAAGCTGGTATCTATCCTCAGATACACTCATAAAAATCACACCTATTTTACAAAGAAAGTAAGCTTGTTTTTCTAAAAGAGAAAAAAGCCTCTTCTTTGAACCTTAGAAGAAAAAAAAATCTTCACTTTGAAAAACCAAATATATATAAATGAAAGAGAGGAAGAAAAATGAGACAATAAAGATCTACTGGCAAAATCATTTAAAAGCAAACCCTAGGGAAATTGGTAAATTGCAGATGCCTCTGGAGAGAGAAGAAAGCACAACATAATACGCACATGATTACAAGTTAATTTTCACTGAAATTAATGACTATTCTCCTAAATTTTTAATTCTTTTGTGTGAGAAAAGAAAACTTGCTGCTCAATATTCATGGACACCCGGGAGCTCCCCTCCTCCATTTTAATTATTCATCAAATATATATTTAAAGCCTCTGCTATGGTCATCACTAAGTATCTCTGGGCTCCCAGGGGCACCATATTTATACAGGAGATTAAAGGTTTGACAAATAAAAAACAAAGGAATTTAGTCCTTGTGACTCTAGTGATCCTAGTCAACAACCGAAATGATTCTGGCCTTTTACGTACCACTTTTAAGGGTACTATTCCAGGAGTCTGAAAGGACTCAACTGTATTTTTTAAGAAAGGTTTTAGTAATTAATGAGTAAATAAAAATATAATGAGCATCAACAGGCACTGAGAGCTCTAAATTTTGTTTCAGGTTGAGCGACTGGGCGGAGGACAACTCTCATTCAGGCAAGTTCTAATCACAGCTCCCACAAGGGCAGACTGCTTAGTTTTGACAGAATCACTTTTTCTCCTGGGTGCCTCAGTTGTCTGGTCTATAAATCGGGGTAATTTAATACTAACCTGCCCACATCAAGGCTCCTTTGAAGTTACTAATGAACGCTCTCCCGGGTGCACTTGAAACTATCAGATGTTACAAAAATACTGAGCACTAGCTCGAAAAAGACCACGGTAATACAGACACGTTAGTGCTCATGACGGCACTAATAACAATCCCCCCAAGGACCCCCGCCCCACCGCCGCCCCGCCGCATTTCACGGCTTACTCCTGACCTCTGCCCGGCAGACAGTCTGTACCCTCCGGACCCCAGGCAGCGACAAAGCAGCTGAAACGCCGATACCGAAATGGACCAAACAAAAGAAAGTGGATCTGCGCCGAGGGCCGCGGCCGTGGAGGGCGTGTGCCGGCTGTCCCCACGCGCTCCGAGGGGACACCGGGCGCCGCTCCTCAGCTCCGACCTGGAGGGCGCCCCACGGCCGAGCCCCGCCGCCCGCTCCCGCCTCCGCGGGCCCGCCGCGCCCCCACCACGCCCCCGGCGCCGCCCGGCTCACGTTTCCAGGCGCCCGGTAATTCCACGCTCTCCCAGGCCACGTCCCGAGGCGGCCGCCGAGAGCCTCAGGTGCGAAAGTTGAGCCGCCGCCGCCTCACCTGAGGCCGCGCCAGCCCCAGCCCTGCCCAGCCCAGCCCTCGGGGCGTCCTGCCCTGGGCGAGCGGGGCCCGCGAGCCGGCGCGGCGAGGCAGGGCCGCCCGAGGCCGGAGCCCTCAGGAAGGCGCGCCCCGCTGGGCTCCGAGCCACCGGCCCTCACCTGCGTCCCCGTCCTGGAGCCGCCTGCTCCGCGCCCTCGCGCGCCCACCCGCAGCCCGGCTCCGAGGGCTCCGGCGGCCGCTATGCCAGGTTCGGAGAGACGGGAAGCGACAGGAGCCAAACCCCGCGGAAAGCGCTCGAGCTGCGCCTGCAGGCCGGACCCGCGGCCTCGGTCCTGCGCTGCCCGCCGCGGGCGGCCCGCTCACTCGCCCCGGCAGGCTCGGGCTGGACCCGCGTGTGGGCGGCGCAGGGCCGCGGGACCGTGGGAAAGTCCTTGGCTCCTGTCATGCCCTCACCGAGCAACAGAAGTTGCTGTGCCTTCTTCTCCCTTCGCCTCATTGTCAGTCCCTCTGTTAATATCAGCCCTAATATCGGTTCCCCTACAGTGAACCCAGCATATCTGGATTAAAACTGAAAGCACAAGTTGCCAGTTCCCTGGTTCTTAAAAACCCCTACCCGTTTCTTAACGGGGGTCAAGCAAATTTTGAGGCACTAGCCTTTACTTTGCTCCCTCTGTCTGGCAAAGTAAAGCCTTCCCTTTTTCACCCAATACTCTGGTCTCATTATGTGGATTGGCATCCGGATCAGAGATGGAACTTTTGGTAACAAACACTTCCTGGAGTTCTGAGCTCAAGCCCACCTGCTGGGTCTATTCCTTGCTAAAATCCACAGGCCTCAGACTCTTCCTAAGGCACCATCACCACCTGGGTTTAGTTTTCCCTTCTGATATCACTATCTTCGTTGCTTACCTTCTTGGGCCTCAGCTTCCACCTATGTGCAACTGGGATTAACCATGAAAGTGTTTGTGACTCCACTCTGGACAAATTACAGTTTGTAGGTGAACTGATGACTGGAGGTAAGTCAAAAGTGCTTATTCAGGGAGCGAGGGGGCCTCTTGGAGTAAAGGTTAACTTGCCAGCATGTTATAAAGTCTGGATTCATACCAATGAAAATAGATCATCAGAAGACTATAAATATGGTTTCCATATCAAAAGTAAATGTTATTAGTTGGCTTGAGGAAGGAGAAGGAAGCTAGGAGGGAATCTCTAAGGACTGTTTAGCTTTGTTTGCCAGATACAGAAATTTTCAATTACCTGAGTGGCTTATGTGGAGACTTGTCATAAGACTACGGCTGTATTCATTGATTTCCCACCTGAAAATCCAGTGAAATCAATAACAAAATGTAGTGTAAACCCTAACAGTTGTTCTTTTTTTGTTTTTTGTAATGCAAGTGCCTGACTTAAGCTTTGCCCAGGCATCCGCTTCAAAGAGGCGTTCACTTCAAAGAAGGACATCTCAAAGAATAAACACATTGCCAGCCATAGACTAGATAAAGAGCCTGGCCACCTTGCCCCACTGAAGCTCCTTTGCTTTAGAGATCTTGGTTGATTTTGATAACTGACCATTTGGGCCACTTATTTTTTCTCATCTTGCTCTTTAAATTCCCACTCTTATGTTTTTAATTCGCCAATAAAGAGAGAGCTGTGAAACCCTTGGTACCCCGGACCCCAGACCTTAGTAAAGCAGAACACCAGGCCTATGTGCATGAGTGTTCTCCCTGCCACGCAACCTTGCTATGTGGCCCCACGTGTGCTGTGTGATTTCCAGGTCCTGTAAGCAATAAACATTTATTTTTTCAAAGTTTCCTTATGGTTATTGCTGAAGGGCATCTTGCAATCATTATAAGAACCTCAGGGGCTGGTCCAGCCACAATATTGATTATTAATAGGCTGAGACTGGCACACAACAATTCTCCAATCCTTAAAACACGTAATAGGAAAAACCTTCTTTCAAAGAAAAACATGATATTGTGAAAATACCGAAGAAGACTTGAGATCCATGATTTTTCAGCTACATGATCTTGGGTAAGTCACATAACTTTAACTCCAAGTTTCCTCAACTATAAAAGTGTTTTATTTTAAATGGTATGTGTTAGTCATTTGTGAATATCAAATGAGAACAGTATGTGACAGTGTCTTGTAAACAAAATCATTTAAATATGTCGTTGTTTATTAGGAACTGTTTTACAATTTAGATAGCTATTACAATAATCATTAGTATTAATTTCTAGCCTACTTGTAAAGGATACACATTTTTAACACTAACTTTTCCTTTAAGTAGTTCCTTCCAGATTATTGAGGTCACTTCCCAGTCAGTTTGAGTCTGCTGCCCCTCACTTTAGAATTGTCTTTTCTAAGTTATTAATATCGAAGCAATCTTGTACAACCAATTCACTTATCTAACATTGAGAATATTACTGGTTTCAGAGAGGTTACACATCCCTTTCATCTTCACCTTTTGTTATGGAACGCATTCCAAATATTAGTTGTTTGGTTTTAGAATTTAAATTGGTTTGTGGAAGCAATTGTTATTTATCAGGGAACGAGAGAGAGGAGAGAAAAAGAAAACGCCTGTGATTTATATGTGCTGTCTTCCCAAAGTAATCCAAGCAAATATAACCTATTAAATATTGTGGCACCTTTCACTCTATCTCATTCTCTGGCAGCAGCAAGGTCTCAATCTGTCAGACAGTCTATTGCTTTCCCTGCAAAAGGCCAAATTTGCAATGTGGCCTCATATTTAAGTTTATGGTCTTGGGCATTGTGGACATGAAATTCACAAGTTTACCAAAATAGCATCATTCACACTAGCACATATAGTTTCACATATTTCTCTGCCCCATATCCTTTAATATTCAGAGTAGCTGTCACTTCTGTCTTTACTGAAGAGATCAGAAGTTTGCAGTCTGATAGTTTCATTTGCTAACTTTACTGTTAGCTGTGCTGAACTCAGTTAACCTGAACTCAGTTCAGTTAACTCATTTAACCTGCCTGAACGTCAGTTTCCTTATCTGTAAAACAACAGAATCATAGAACTTTAGGCCTGGAAGGCACCCTGAAAGCTCGGGATGAACAGAAATTTAGCCCTGCTTTATCTCGTCAGTCTTGAGGCAGAATTCAGCTTTAACTCCAGCCTCAGTCTTTGGAGGGCCAAAGAGCCAAACGCTGACAAGTGTGCCCTTTCTGATAATATAGAGACATCTTTTTTATTTTGAAAGCCAATTATATTAGTATTTTGTTATGTTATTAGATTCATGGTTTAAAGACAAAATTTCTTAAGTGACTGTGTGAAGCAATGAGTACATGAAAGAAAAAACAGCAAAATAAATGAGAGCAACCAAGTTAATTCGCCTTCCAGAAGCATTTTGTTCAGTTCAGGGCATGAAGCTTCAGTATTTGGGATTGTCAGTGAAATTCCATCCAAGGATCTTTGGGTGCAAAGTATTAATGGGGGATAAGTTAAGAGAGTTAAGAGGGGATAACTTTGATTGGTTACTAATAGAGAAGAAGGAAAGATTAAGAAAATAATGGCAGTATCCTATACTGGCAGAGCTAGCCAAAACATATCTCCTTTCTCCACCAACCTCGAGTGAAGGTGAACACATAGTGACAAGTGGGGAATGCAGTGACCGCATGCACAATCTAGCAGCTGGGGTGCTAAGCGATGATTAATGATCGTATTATAATACTAGACTTTTTAAATGATTACTATAATTTAATACCAACATTGCAGGGGCCGGCCCCGTGGCTGAGTGGTTTAAGTTCACATGCTCTTCTTCGGTGGCCTGGGTTTCGCCAGTTCTGATCCCCGGCGCGGACATGGCTCCGCTCATCAGGCCACACTGAGGCTGCATCCCACATGCCACAACCAGAGGCACTCAGAACTAGAGTATACAGTGATGTACTGGGGGGTTTTGGGGAGAAGAAGAAGAAGAAGAAAAAGAAGATTGGCAACATGTTAGCTCAGATGCCAATCTTTAAAAAAAAAAAGAAAACCAACATTACAGTAATATTTTAAAATAAAATTTCAGCTTTATTCTGATAGCCAAGAAGTTGATTCTATGATGGTAATATTCACTTTTGACCTTGACTTCGGCCAAATACTGATATAAATGTTCAGTTATTCAACTAAAATATATATCTGGGGCACTTCTATGGGAAATTCAGTTCAATTTTCCATCCAATTCAGCAAGCGCTTCCACAACATCCTAAAAGACAGTCGTTCAGTTCTGTTAGGGCCCTTCCAATGACAAGCAATTTACTTCTGAACAAGTAAAACTTTTTTCTTGTCCTGTTAGTAGACAGCTCTAATTAATCAAATATTTTCTATTATATTGACCTATCTTCTTGCCTAATATTATCCATGCCAATAATCCATAACCAATTTATAAATCAAAATTGGGGTGAGTTTATTATGAGCCAGATCTGAGGACCATATAGGCTGGGAAAGTCCTTTCACAAAGGGATAGAGAACTGCAAAGAAGTGGGGGTGCACAGAGTGGTTATAAACCGTCAAAAAGCATGTATCACATATGATTGGAATGTCCCTTTTACAACAGTCACGAGATTGCTTTGCCAGCACAGCAATTCCGCAAACATAGCAAGTTGGTGGTCTCCGGGTGTGTGCTCAATGGCCACATCAGGCCCTTTTGGAAAAACAAGATCAGGCCAAATGGTTTTACACCAAATGGCTTCCTTATATACTCCAATATATCCTATTGTTTGTCATTTATTTATCAATAACATTTCATCCATTGCCCTTAATTCTCTCCTCTAATGGAAAACATTAATAGAACAAGTCTGTTTTCAAACGTTAGCCGTTTACAGATTTGAAGGCAATCCTTTGCCATTTCCTGTCTAGGCTAAGTGTGATCAGTCCTTTCACCATTTATGGAACACGTGGGCCAGACCCTTCACTATACTAGTGCTCTCCTCTAATATTTGATGCCTCCCTTAAAAATGTAGAACCCAGGACTTAGTGCATTCATTCACTCAAGAGATTTTCACTGAGCGTCTATCATGTGGTGTATCTCTAGTGGGAGGATACAACAGCAAACAAAACAGATAAAAGTCCTTGTCCTGTGAGCTTACATTCTCATGGGGAAAGACAACAAATCAATAAGTAAAATATATAATATGTTAGAAAGTAAAATGTGCTCAGAGAAAAATAAAGCAGTGAAAGCAAACAGCACATTCTGAGGGTGAGGGTGGGTTTACAGTTTAAAATAGTGGTCAGGGAAGACCTCATTGAGAAGGTGTGCCAATTTATTATCTGTTCACTTCTCTAGATCTACTTTCTTTATCACTCCTATTGTCGATTTCAGGAGGCTGACCTACAGAGTAGATCAACAATTCCTGTGCCATCTGGTTTCCTGCTTGGTTTAACCATTGGGGATCTTAATAAGACATTGGAGGAAGGGAAGAAAGTGAGATTAGGATATTTATTCCCTGGCTGCCACTTAGTGAGGACCCTCAGGTTGTGTGTCCCTCAATTGAAAGTTATGGTTCCTTCCAAGGCTGCTGGCTCTGCAAGACTCTCTCTTTCTGGTTTCAGTAACCACTCCATCCCCCTTGTCCCCTTAGACCTCTAGGTTACTGCACTATCCTTTGTGGTTGCATGACACCCACACTTTTGAAAATAGCCCCTTTGTTCGTCAGCCTTCCTTGAAGTATCCTGTTTCAAGTATGCTGTTTCCTGTTGGGCCTCTGACTGATGCAGTGATATTTGAGCAAAGATATGAAAGAGATAAGAGTAAGTCATGTGGATACAAGAGAACATGAGCATTCCAGGAGCAGCAAGTACAAAGCACACTGCTCCAGACATAGTCTGGCAGTGCAAAGAAAACAGGAGCTTTCATCTCCCTTGACCATTATATTGTATGTCAATTAGTGTAGACAAAGATCGCAGTAGCTTTCTTGTGGTCATCATACTCCTTGTTTATAATGGGCTTGTCATAAACTCAAACCCAATTCTTCTGATTCACTAACATCTTCGAGCAAAATACAGGATTTCACATTTGTCTCTACTAACTTTTATCCTTAAATAAATATTTAATAGGTACATAGTATTGTATTAATAGACACCTACAATATGTCAAATATTGTGCTACATACTCAAAATCCAATGATAAGTAAAACAAGAATGGTTTCTACCCTTCAGGAGGTTTCAGCCTACTGTAGGATACAGTCAAATAATTACACAAATAAAAGTAAAATTCAAATAAGGGAGATACACAGTAGTGTGAGAGAATACACCTGAAGGATTTGACTAAGTCTGGGAGCTCAGAGAGGCTTCTCTAGGAAAGTGATGATTGAAATGAATCTGAAGAAAAAGCAGTGGGCAATTTGGTGAAATGGGAAGTTAAAAGCAATCTAGAAGGAAAGAGTCGATGCAAAGGCTCTGGGGCTGAATCATCACTTGTCAGTTCCAAAAACTAGAAGAAAGCCCTTGGGGCTGGTACACGGCCAGAGAGTCAGAGTGTAATGTACAATGAAGCCAGCAAGAGAAAAGAGGGTTAGCTCACGCAGAGCTTCACGGATTATAGTAAAGATTTTGTTCTTTATCCCCAAAACAGTGAGGATCCATTGAAGAGTTCAAGCAGCTGGGTGAATTGGTCAGCTTTGTGTTTTAAAAATATCAATCTGGCAACATGTGGAGAATGAATTGGAGGGAGTTAAGAATAGACCCAAGAAGACCAATTAGGAGGCTACTGCAGTAATCTTCAGGATAAATGTTGGAATCATGGCAGAAATGGAGTAACTTTCATACCTGAGAGATCTTGAAGAGGTGAAATTGGCAGATAAGGGGAAGCTGGTGCCTCCGATGACTGCATTATATTTCTTGTTTGCATAATTTTTTAGATGGTAGTAGCATACAAATTAAATAGATAACATTGGAAGAAAGATATGTTTTAGAAAAGAAGATCAAGAATTTGGTTTTGAAACTTAAAATCCTCACAAGATATTCAAAAAGAGAAATCAAGTAGGAAGATGGAAATGTGAGTCTGGAGTTCAAAAGACAGGTCTCTATATAACAGGCAATCTAGATAGCTGGTAACAATCATATTGGTTTTGTTTTATGATACAAATCTACCAATATTTGAAAAATCTTGATTCTGTTATTTGGAGTGCTAGCTACTGGTTTTACTTCTGAGCCCTCCAAAATTTGATAATGTGCTTTCCATGTATTCATCCAAATTGGTGACTATTAAACTGAACAGTGCTAAATCCTAATTAAGAGCTGGGTTCAGAAATCTTGAATGATAAGCAGACACTGGTTGTAATTTGGAACAGCACTTTCCAAGCTGTGATTGTTCTCTGGGCTATTAGCATATATTTTACATTTCTGGCTGCCTTTGTGCCTTCTTATTTTCTTTCCTCTTGGTATATGTGTCCTTCCTATTTCTGCTGTGTACTTTTGGTGTGATAGACCTGGAAGATAGAATTGAGTAGCTGGAAAAGTAGGGAAAAAAATGACAAAATGACAAAATTTTAAGGTGTCAAATGCTTAAAATTTTTACTTGCAAAATGACTGAGGGAAGAATGTTATGCAGCAACCATATGTGTTTACCGCTTTTTTGACAAATCTAGGCTGTAATTGATTCATTGTAATTGATTCATTGTGTGCCTGCTCTGGTACCTAGTATGAAGGGAGCAGAAATAGCCAGCTGCTGTATGCCTGGTGTATGCAGAACATGGCTCCATCTCCTCCACTGTCCTATACAGTGTTCCAAATCTCAGTCCCTAATATCCAGAGCTGGATTCTAAGGCATCTTGTGCATCTTTATATAGCCCAGAGATCAGCTGTCCCTCTTCTCAGTCAGCTCTTTTCTCTGTTCCTACAAGAAATCCAACCACACCAAGCATATTGCAATCTTTGTAGTTTTGTGAATCCCAGAAGGATCACATTACACTTCACACAGCACATCACTTTCAAAATCTCACTTTTCCCGAGTCTCTGCTCCTGGTGGCACAATCACTGGCTTCCTCTTTCTGCCCTCCCTACCTCACAGGTCTCAGCTCAGCCCCTCTGGTTTCTGCATTCCTAGCCCTTTCTTCCTCGGAGATTTCAATTTCTCCTATTTTTTCTTCTACGGAGCAATTTAGTGTTTCTCTAGTTTCTACCTCTAAACTTGCACACATCATAGAGCTCACCAATAAAGGGCCCTCCAGGTACTAGGGCCTATTCTCCTAGGGCAATGGGAGATTGTAAATAATAATAAATATTTTTACTATGGGATATTTACAACACTTTCTCATTCCTTCCACACAGAAGGAAAATCAGGCCATGTTCTCAGTGTCTCAGTGCTACCCCAGGAAGAGAATAGTATCCAGAAGGACATAAAATTGAGTTTTACACAGAGACTATTCCCTAAAACACTTAGAGATCATGCTGGAGGGGAAAATAAGAAAGCCGGTAAATTAACAGGGGTGGAGGGGACAAAGCAGTTGGAGAGGTTGTAAGGAAAGTAGACATTTTCTGCCCTGAAAATGCTTCATTACATAATAACCAATGCGTTATTTGAAAAGAGTTAATGAATGGAAGCAACCTAAGTGTCCAGCAACAGACGAATGGATAAAGAAGATGTGGTACATATAGACAATGGAATACTACTCAGCTGCAAAACAGAACAAAATGATTCCATTTGCAATAACATGGATGGACCTTGAGGGAATTATGTTAAGTGAAATAAGCCAGCGAGAGAAGGATAATCTGTGTATGACTCCACTCATATGAGGAATTTAAAATTATGGACTAAGAACAGTTTAGTGGATACCAGGGGAAAGGTGGAGTGGCGGGTGGGCACAAAGGGTGAAGTGGTGCACCTACAACATGACTGACAAACATTAATGTACAACTGAAATTTCACAACTTTGTAACCTATCATTAACTCAATAAAAAAAAAAAGAAAAGAGTTAATGAAGGGCAATCCAATAATTATGTAAGCGCTATTAATCTGCAAGTAGAGAAATAGTGGGATAAATATGTGTATTAGTTTTAATCTATACTCTAGGACAGTGAGTTAATGGTTGAAATAATTAATAATGAATACATATCCCAGAGATGTTTAGCTAATATTTGAAAGACCAACCAGAATGACTACCTTTATCATTGATCCACACCAAAAGGTTTGACTGATTTTCACATATTGAGGTATATGGGGTACCTATTCAGGTTCAAAACTGATTCAGCTGGAACTAAAAAGCTTGGTTTATAGCCTATCAAACATACATTGTACATCTGCTTAGCCATTAAAGTACAGAGTACACTCTCTCAAGATAAGAATGCATACTTCCCCTCCTATACCCTATTGGTAACACCCTATTTATAACACCTGGAGTAGTCCTTCTCAACATCATGGGTCAGGTTGACCTGCTAATTTGTAACTAAATATCTCTTTGAAATTTTGATGAAAATGTATTCTGGGTGTGTCTAATGCGCATTCTTTGTTCTAAAATGATATAAGACTGTACTGAAAACCATGCTTCCTGGAGTTGGTGGTATTCAAAGTCCACAGATTGGCAAAAAGAACTGTGCAGTTCCTTCCACACTTGCATGAATAGGTAATAAGAATCTACTAATTTCGGGAGGCTATGCTGTTGACAGTAGTCTGACCCCGGGCCTCAGGACCCCGTCGGGTCACATGTCCAGACATTTTTGGAGGCATCTGTTTGATTTTACCAGAAGGTTGGCAGAATCCTACAATTAGAATATTGTTGCATCTGCTTTGAATGATTTTTTTTACAAAGTGCTTGAAAGGACAAAGGACAGCGATGCCACTGACTTTATAGAATAGGTTAATCATTTTTTCCCAATCTTTTTGAATTGTGGTAAAATACACACGACATAAAATTTACCACCTTAATCATTTTAACTTCGTACAGTTCAGCGGTATTAAATACATTCATAATGTTGTGCTACCCTCACCACCATACATCACTAGAATTCTTTTCGTCTTGTAAAACTGAGACTCTGTTCCCATTAAACAATAACTCCCTATTATCCCCTTGCCCCAGCCCCTTGCAATCACCATTCTACATTCTGTATCTGTGATTTTGACTGCTCTAATTACCTCATTTAAGTGGAATCAGACAGCATTTGTCTTTTTGTGACTGGCTTATTTCACTTAGTATTATATCTTCTAGGTTCATCCATGTTGTAGCATGTGTCAGAATTTCCTTCCTTTTTAAGGCTGATTAATATTCCATTGTCACCTTTTTCTCTTTTTCCTGCTTGCTCTCTAGTATTTGTAGCTGTGGCAGATTTTGGTCTGAGACTTACTTTCATTGTACCAATCCATCTGGTAGTAAGACTTTGGGAGAGGAAATCTATAATCCTTACATATCTCTTTTGAACCAGGCTACTGCTATTTACTAAAAGTACCTAATAATTAGGAATGATCAAATTGGCTGAAGTAAGTTCTTAACACTTAGTTTATAAAATCTTTAGCAACATTTTAAGTGTTTGTTTATTGAATCTCAGAATTATAAACCAATTCTCAGAAAAATATAGCCATATTTAGTGAACAGTTGTTTTGTGGTAAAGCAGGCAAATTTTCAACATTAAAAAACTCCTTGTTAAATTATTTGGTTATTGGTTTTATGCATTCATTTGAAGACTTTTCTTAACAAATAAGATAATTCTAAATAATTCTTTGTGATACTGGCCCTGATATCAGCTCCCCTACATTAAACCCAGCATATATGGGCTTAAAACCAAAGCACTCATTCCCTGCTTACTCCCTGGCTTCCTGGCTCCAGAATCCATTATTATCCTCCCAGGAGACAGACTGCCAAGGAAGCCAGGTAGATTCCTTATCGTCTCCTCCTCCTCCCTGCAAGCAGCATCCCAAGGCCAAACGCAGGCTTTTGGGAAGGCTCTGACCAGCAAGGCCACTGACTGCTCCCTCTCCCCCTCCACAAGCAGCCACATTCCTCACAAACCTTTAAAACACCTGTCTTCCCATCTTTCTGGGAGACGAGATGAAACGAGACTAATTTGAGCGCTCACTCTTGTCTCCCAACTGATATCATCCAAAATAAAAGCCCTTTCCTTGCCATGAGCCTGGCATTCCAGTTTTTATTCGGCCCCTCTTGTGTTGTGGGTAGGGAACCTATGTTTATGGGCACTAACCTTTGGAGCTTGAGCTTTGATTTCTAAATGGAGTCAGAGTTTGGATTCAGTTTTGGGTTAGAAATCTGACTGGCAAAGATCTTTTGGTTTCAAATTAATTTTTTGCAAGTATTCTCATAGCTTAAGGGAGAGGGTACAAAGGAGAAATTCCCTTATAAATGCTGTGTGTGTTCCTAGAACAAGAACCTTTCATTTCTGTATTATTATTGCAATTGAGAAAGAGCCCAAGGAGGAGTCAAGGAGAATAAAGAGAAGGAATTAGAAGAAATAAAGTAGAAAATTTTGCCCAAATGTAGCAAACATAATTGGAATTGGAGACAAAAGAAATGATCATGATCAGACTGATGAAATAAATTAATTCCCATGCAAAGTCTCTATCTTGTGTCTAACTGTAAAATAATGGTAATTTTGAAAACAAATTAAATAACTTCAATTGCGTTATAATATTGGGAAAAAATAATTCTTTTCCCTAATAAAAGATAAAATAACATATATTGAGTGTATTTATTAAGCATTACCATGTGCTATTCCCTTTCAACAATTTGTGCCTCATTTTTTAACTCCTTACAATACTAAGGAAGTATGACTTGGTTATTACGCATGCAAGGTCATCAAAATGGGATAGTGGTATGACTGGTGGAAAGATAAAATGGGCACAGTTAGAGGATATACATTTTTTTAAGTGGCAAAGAATATAGAAAAATAAGAGATAATACAGAGTCCCTCCAGATGGAAAAGTAGTTTTCCACAATACCCGAGTTCTCCATGGAGATTTTGGTTGTGGATGAAGGCGCCTGTATGGAGTAAGGATTCTTGCAGCATGAAAACTTGTGTTTGCTTCCTAGTGTTGTGTGCCTGTCTTCCCACAAGATAGAGGTAACTGGTGGAAAACAACCCAAGCACATTCCTAAGAACTTGTTGCAAAATTAGGTAATGTGAAGATTAGTCTCCCAAGAGCATCCTTCATCAAGACAGTCCTGTGTTTGAGGCTGTGTCTATAATGCAGTAAAGAAAATAGAGCCTCTATCATATTTTATACTTGGGCATCCTCAATGGCAAAACTGAAGGAGCTGGAGGCAGGCCTGAGGTATGTAAGGCTACAGAAAATAAAATGAGTTGAGTGTGGATGTATAATTTGCATGTAAACTATGTCAGTATGTATGCATATTATTTTTAGATAGGCAAAGCTTATCATTTTAAGTGCCAGAACAAGAACCATTTTTCCTGGGTCTCAAATCACCGTTCTGAAACTACAACCATCACCTTCCACCCAAATCCATATTATGTGTTAAAAACAGATAATTATTTATTTTGAGGTCAAATATCAAACTAGAAATGTTAAGATCCTAGAGGGCTCAATCTGTCAGTGAAATTTGCCATATTTTAAAAGTGTTGTTTTTTCTCAATCTTTCCCTAGTGAATTACAAAGTAGCAAGTTGATATCCAAAAGCCACTTTTAAAGGACTACGCAACAGCCTTTCATTATAAAAAATATCCTAACACAGAATAAGACCTGTTTGAAGAGTTTTTAAAAATCAAATTATAATAGTACTTACATTAAAGGCATTATAGAGAACACTGTTACCGGGTCTTAGTTCATATCAACCCTGGTATTGGTTACCCTACAGTGAACCCAGCATATCTGGATTAAAACTAAAAGCACAAGTTGCCAGTTCCCTGGTTCTTTAGTTACACTCACATGTAAATACTTGTTTCTTTAACCTCTGACTCCTGGAAGCTTGACAACCAAATAGAAGTTACAAGTTGTTAACGTCCAGATGACTCATGCTGGGCTCCCACTAAAGTTATGGCTAATCACAGGAACTTGAAGTTCTTTCATAGAGAAACTAATATCTAGAGAATATCAAGAAACCAAAGCTGCCCAGGCCCAACTCCTCGGCTTCCTGACGTCAGAGTCTACCTCCACCATGGAGATAAACAGCCAAGGACACTCATCTGAGAAGTCCTTTGTCTCCTCCATTGGAAGCAGCCCCAGACACAGGCTGATGGGAAAATGCTGACCAAGAAGTCCTGGACCCTCTCCCCTACCTAAAACCCCAAATAAAAACCCCTACTTGTTTCTTAACGGGGGGCAAGCAAATTTTGAGGCACTTGCCTTTACTTTGCTCCCTCTGCCTGGCAAAGTAAAGTCTTTCCTTTTTCTCCCAAGACTCTGTTCTCATTATTTGGATTGGCATCAGGATCAGAGACTGGACTTTCAGTAACACCACCACTAATGAGAAGACAGGAAATTTAAACATACAGCCATTCTTAAAAATATTCTGAACTTGTAAACTTTAATTCATGCTTTAGATATTCTTTTTTTTTTGAGGAAAGTTTGCCTTGAGCTAACATCTGCCGCCAATCCTCCTCTTTTTTGCTGAGGAATACTGGCCCTGAGCTAACACCGTGCCCATCTTCCTCTACTTTATATGTGGGACACCTGCCACAGCATGGCTTGACCAGCGGTGCATAGGTCTGCACCCAGGATCTGAACCAGCGAACCCTGGGCCACCGAAGTGGAACGTACAAACTTAACTGCTGTGCCACAGAGCTGGCCCCAAAGATACTCTTAAGGAAGAAGAAAGCAAAAACGTTAAGGTTTGTACTTTTGGTAAAAACAAGGCACTTTTGAGCCCTGGTTATACACGAATGTTTATCTTTTCTGCTAATCCCACTAGCACAAAATCTTCCTTCTAAGTAGACCTTTATGATTGTTTTAACATTACAAACAGAAATATTTATATGCAGAAAAAAATATTTTGAGGCTCATGCGTATGACTTTAACATACCTGTGAATTTCTGTGATGAGGCACTTTTCAGATACCTCGTTGCTTCAATACCTCAAGTATATATAATACATTATAAAATTTTTTCATCAGAAAGTTTTGATGTTTAAAACTTTGGTACCCTGGCCATTTTATTCTCTAACTTACAGCATAAACTTTGGGCAAGTCATATAAATTCTTTGGGTCTTATTTAACTCATATGTCAACATCCTTTTAGTACATGCAAATATCTATATCATGTATATTTTTTTATTGAGAGGATTAACAAGTTTCAATGCCTTCTCAAAGAAGTATGTCATACAAAAAGGAAAAAAACGTTTAAAAATCACTGAGGTAGCTAATCTTTAAGCACTTGTAATAAATGCTATTGGTGCCTGCCCAGATCCCCTTTACTGGCCAGTTCACTCAGCTCTCAGCTGTTGTCAGCATCAGAGATATCCTCTTCCCTAAAGGAAAACCCTTAGGGAAATGGGAGCCACCTTGCCTGGGAGGCTATACACACCACACCCCAAATCGCCAACCAGGGAAGAGCAGATGCTAACCAATGACTCACTGGCAAGTTACTACAAAGTCCAGTCCCTCACCTCAACGTGGGGTCAATTCAGTGGGGCAATTTGAGCTCCAGAACTTCCCCGTAGGATCAAATTGAAGTGAGTCTCTAGCAGAGAACACATTCTTGAGTAGATTCCCACCCCTCTGCCCCCACCTCACCCTCTTTCCCTCTCCCTTCCTCTCCTCAGAGCACTTGCCAAAAATCACTTGAACAGGAATCCCTGTCTCAGGCTCTGCTTCCAGGGTAATGGAATAAGACAGGCATTTTGAGTCCTAACATTTTATAAATCTAGAAAGTGGTTTTAGGATACAGACTCTAAGGATGTGTTTCTGTCCTTAGATCATTCATTCTGGATTATTCTGGAGCTAGATAACAAGGAGGATGCTATTGCTGATGATAAGTAGAGTTTGATAGTCCCTGGCATGCTACAGTTGAATAATTGCTAAGACCTTATTTAGTTCACCATGGTGACCTGGGATGGGATAGGGGAAAAGCCATCTACTACCTGGTGTAATGTCTAGTGGGGTTGAGCAATGTGGGAAAATAACTGTAAGGACTGACATTGGGTGGCTCTTGCTTAGTGCCGTTAATTGAAGAGAGATGACAAAGCTCATCTCTATTAATGAACAATACACAGCACAGAGTGAGGATCAGAGGCCTCTTTGGCAGCATTTAAAGGGAACCTTATCTTCTGCAGCCAGAGAACATGTCATACTGAAGGCAAGGCTCAGGACTAAAACCTCTGAGGACCTTGAACTCCTGGATTCCCTTGAATGCTCTGCACTTGTAGAACCGGCCTGCTCCCCTTGTTGGAAGATAAAGACTCACTTTCTTGAAGACTATGCAGAAACTTCAAGTGAGGTGGATGCCTTACAGAACAATCCCCACCCTCCTCAGAATCTGCCCTCTCTCCCATACTGGTCACGAGAAAATCAAATGTTAGCATATCCTGACTGGGAAAATGCTGGGTAAGGTAAACAGAGGGGAGGAATTATGTGCTAAAATTGCTGCAGCTCCTCGCCAACATATTTCAACCAAAACCAGAGAGTATGCCTGAGAATGAATCCTGAGGATGCTGAATCAAGAGGGGAGGAATACAAGGCTGAATATGGGATGATATGATGATATGGGAGCACTCTCCTGTGATACAGGATTTAAACCTTTGTCAATAGTGCTGAGTGATGGTTCTAATACATTTCTGGAATGACTCTTGGACATTTTGAAAGACTGATGGCCTGCATTAAATGATATAGAGATGCCAGAGCTCCTGTGGCAAACTGTAGAGGAAGGGGCCAAAAGACTTATAGAAGTGGAAATGCTTGAATGGTTCTAATATTTTAAAAAATCAAAAAGCTAGCAACTCACCATTTCCTTTGGGAGGGCCCACATCAGAGGCAGTATCAAAAGCTGTTTGTGTAACTTGGGATAGACAGCAGTATACATACATGGTCTTGTCTCAGGGCTATGTTAATTCTCCTGCTTTCCGTCGTAGTATAGTCCGAAGGACCTTAACCATCTGATCATCTCACTGAATTTCGAATTACTCCACTGTATTGATGATATGTTAATTGGACCTGATAAACATGAGACAAGTACCCTGGAAAGCATGGTAAGACACATGTGTGTCAGAGAGTGGGAGATAAACTATACAAAATTCAGGGGCCTCCTATATCCATGACGTTTTTAGGGGTCTCTCACCTTCTGATTCAGGATAAAGTAAAGGAATGGCTTCTTGAAGGTGCAGCTGAGGTACCAGCTTGGGAATGACACCACGTCAGGATGATACACTGTCCTTAGAATGTAGTTTATATCTTCAATCAGTGGTGTCACCAATGGGTAGAATGCATGGGTCCAGAGACTGAAGTGTTAAAGTGGGAGTCACTGCCAGTGACTCACTTGGGGTATTAACTTTAGGCTTTATGGGTTTTTAGTGGCCCTAGTTCATAGGGGGCACTGTAAGAATTTTACCAAACTTAAACTTATGGCTTCTGTCGCATTGGGATCCCTATGACAGTTGACAAACAAATTAACAACGAACTAGCTACACCAGTAAAGGTGATTGACCCTAACACATAGTGAGGAGGTAGAAATGCTGTTCCATAATGAGAACAGGATGAAGTATGCTAGCGTTCAGGTGATTTACTGGGGCTGCTTTTTTGGGAGGCGGGGGAGGAAGATTGGCCCTGAGTTAACATCTGGCCAATCTTCCCCTATTTTATGTGGGATGCTGCCAAAGCATGGCTTGACAAGCACTGCTAGGTCAGTGCTTGGGATCTGAACCTGCAAAAACCTGCGAACCCCAGGCCACCAAAGTGGAGTATGCAAACTTAACCACTACACCACCAGGCCAGTACTTTACAAAAGAGTGAAGGCTTCTTTTGTTTTTTTAAAGATTGGCACCTGAGCTAACATCTGTTGCCAATCTTTTTTTTTCTCCCTTCTTCTCCCCAAAGCTCCCCAGTACCTAGTTGTATATTCTAGCTGTAGGTACTTCTGGTTCTGCTATGTGGGATGCTGCCACTGCATGGCTTGATGAGTGGTGTGAGGTCCGCACCCAGGATCCAAACTGATGAAACCCTGGGCCGCCAAAGTGGAGCACGCAGACTCAACCACTCGGCCACAGGGCCAGCCCCAGTAAAGGCTTCTTTTGACATACCTGTGCCCAGTTGTAATTGTAAATGAGCAATACAGCAATCGTGGCTTGACAACTGCAGGGAAACCAGGAGCTTAGCTGCCTCAGAAATGAGGGTCTGGGCCAACCTTCTAAGCAAGCCGTCTAGGCCAGCAGAAGTGCTAACTGAAAGGATGGGGATTCTAGAATGATAGTGGAGGAGGCAGATGCTATGAGTTTTGGCCTCAAGACCAAACAACAGCTGGGACTGTATTTCATTCAAGAATCCTCTTTTTGTAAGGTTTTCCAGAAATCGTGTCCAGTCAGAATTCTGGAGAAGCTGTGCTTGGATGAAGTAAACAATGTGAAAAGCAAGTAAATCTGAGTTGAGCAGTGGGTTTGACTGTGTGTGATGTCAGTGCTCAACCCAATTCCCTTTAAAGGCCGATACATCCTCGACTCACCTGCTGTGGGTTAGCTGGTAACAGCTGCCCCTTCCATAGATAGTTTTAGCTAAAAAGGAGTCAGCTACCATGGAGGCCATGCATTGACCCCCCAGCTTCAGCCAATGATTGACTAGCCTGACAGTACAAAAGGGCCACCCTTACCATAAGGTGGGAACAACACTGTAGTGCAGTTTGGGCTCCAGACCATGCTGTAGCATCAGGGTAAAGCTAGTCTCCACTGGAGACCACGTCCTTGTTTAGTATTTTCGCCTGCCCTATTCTGCTTCTCTCACACATCTTTTTCTGAGATCACTCCCGGAATAAATCAATTGAATAGAAATCCCTGTCTCAGGCCCTGCTCCCAGGGCAATTCTATGAGTCTATGATTATAACGTGTGGAGGAAAGGTAGAGTTAGGACTAGGTTTCAGGTAGCCGAAGGGCAGGGAAGGCATTGGAAATGGGGGCAGCAATTTCCTGAGAACAGTGGTGTTTGGCAGATAGCTTGATCAGAGTCTGGTACACCAGCCATTTGAGAGGAATGGTGAGTGTAATAAGCTGAAAAATTGTTTGAAAATTAAATACTATTGATTGAGCAGCTTCTGTATGCTGAAATACAGAGGAAGAGTGGACGGGTGATGATTGGTGGTCACAGTCTAGATCATTGCATCTCAAACTTTAATGGTAAACGAGTTACTCAGGGATTTTACAAAGAAAAATGCAGATTCTAATTTTGCATTTCTAAAGTTCCCAGGTGACACCTTTACTGCTGATGCACAGACTATGGTTTGAGTAGTAAGGCTATAAATCAGGGTGGTGCAATAAAATATAAAGAAAGACATATGTATAATTTAAAATTTTTCTAGCAGCCACATTAAAGAAAGTAAGGAAGAAAATAAGTGAAGTTAATTTTATAATATATTTCAATTGACCCAATATATCCAAAATACTATCATTTCAACATACAAGCAATAGACAAATTAACAAGAAATTTTATGTTTTTTGTACTGTCTTCAAAATCTAGTGTATATTTTATACACTATTATATCGCAATTCGGATGCTAAATTTTCATCGGAAATATATACACATATTTGTATTTCATAACATTTACAGTGGAAAGATTCATGCACTCAAGTTATTCTAAACATGCTTAACAGTTTCCCAGTAACTGAACCAAGTGTGAGTTTTTAAATGTAAATTAACTAAAATTGAATAAAATTTAAAATTCAGTTGTTCAGTTGCACTATCCACATTTCAAATGCTCAAGAGCCACATGTGGCCAGAGGCTACTGTATTAAACAGAGTAGCTCTAAGTCATGTGAGAAAGAAGAATGCTGAGTGGAACAGGAGGAAAAAGGAACTTGGGAAGTGGCTTGAAGAGATTGAAAACAGAGGGTTGAAAAGACTATGGTAACTTTTTCAAAAAAAAATCTAAGTAATGACGATTTCTTAGTAAGAGACAGAGTCCGAGTGAATAATGGAAAAAGCCCCTGTCTTTTTCTGTCCATTTGTGACTAGAATTATTTTAACTTGTTTTGATAATTCGAAGTCACCAATATCTGGTTTTTCTTCTGTAGCAACCAGGACCTAAGCACTTGCCATCTTTGTTTTTACTTAAAGTATTAGATGTAGAACATCTCAATGATTAAAAGAAACATGACCCTCAGGGAAGAGGTTCCACATTGTTGGGACCTGGATAATTCCCCACCAGTGTTCTTAGAGGTAGGTACATTTTGACTCCAGACTCTGGCTACAAAGGATAAGAAGGCTTGTTGTTTGAGAGTCGTACCTCCCTGTGGCCACTACCAACAGGTTTGCCTGACTTTGCTGGGATAATTTGCCTAATACTCTGGCATCTGATTAGGTTCCCATTTGTTCATTCCATTGACTCCCACCAGGGTCTCATGCTCCTGGACAAGCCTTGTCTCCCTCTATTTCTGCCCCTCTCCCTGCTTCTTGGTGAGGACAAAATCCTAACTTGCTCTCTGGCCTCACCCTCTTCAGCTCTGACTCCACAGCTGGTGAGCTTGGTCTGCCTAATCTTCCATTAATTGTCTCCTCTGAATTGCTGTCCCAAGATGGTGGCTATTTGCTGAGTTGCTGAAGCTTTGCTGCCCCCTTCTGGTTTGAATGCTCAAAAAATATTTAATGATTTCTGGAAATGTATTATAATTGCATTGCCTTTCCAAATGCTAGTGTGTAATGAAAAGCTGCATAATTTAAAAAAATTAAATTCTATTTATTGAGCAGTTTCTGTGTCCCAGAGATATTAGGCACTGGAGATGCAGCAGTAAATGAAACTGACAAAAATATGTGCCC
Organism: Equus caballus; assembly: GCF_041296265.1. Lineage (NCBI taxonomy): Eukaryota > Metazoa > Chordata > Mammalia > Perissodactyla > Equidae > Equus > Equus caballus. The sequence continues at coordinate 23,843,482 of NC_091704.1, forward strand.
TCATGGAACAGTCAGGGGGGGAGAAACAAGAAATATACAAACAAGTAAAATATGTGGTAAGTCAAGAATTATACAAAAGTAAATAAATAAGGCTGAGAATGGAGATGGGGTGAAGGAGTCATTTAAATTTCATATAAGGCCAGGAAAGTTCTCCCTGAGACTTATAGGACATGAGGGAAGTAGCAAAAAGAACAATAAACATTGAGGCAGGAGGCTGCTTGATATATGTGCGAAACATCAAGGAGGCCAGGTGGCTGGAGCATTGAAGCAGAGTGACTGAGGGTAAGTAGTAGGACTTAGGTCAAGGGAAAGTGTGGTGGGGCAGGAGGGTGCAGATTACAGTGCCTTGTAGGCAATTTTATACATATACATATACCCACATATACACATATATACATACACACATACATTTATACATATATATTACTCTGAATCAGACTGGAAGCTAATGGAGAGTTTTGAGTAGAGGGGAGATATGACGTGACTTATTTAAATAGATCTCTTTGAGGATTATATGATGAATAGACTATAAGGGTGGCAAGGGACAAGTGGAGGGACTTGTTAGGAGGTAAGGAATAACAATGACTTAGACCAGCATGATAGAATGGAAGTAGTGAGATATGGTCAAGTTCTCAGTATATTTTGAAGGTAGAGTGTTTGCTGATGGATTGAATAAGGGGTGTGAAAGAGAGGGCTCAAGGATGACTGGATGGCTGAGCAAACAGAGGATTGGTATTGCCATTTATTAAGATGGAGAAGTCTGGGGGAAGGGCAGGCTGGAAGGATGAAAGTAGACAGAATAAGAGTTGTTATTTGGAAATGGTTAGTTTGAGATGCCTGTTGAACATATACCAAACTGGAGATCAGAGGAGAAATATAGGCTAGTGATAAAATTTTTGGTGATGGGTAGATTGATAGATAGATGGTATTTAGAGCCATAAGACTGGATGAGATCAAATTAAGAACATTAATTCAATATGGCAGAAGTTGTTGCTACAACTGAATTATCACTTGCAATATGAACATGGTTCTGACTTAGTGGTGCCGCTTCTTTTGAGATTTAAATGCCCATTTTGCCATGTGATTTATGATGACTTTGTTCTCCTATTACTTTTATTTATTTGAACTATTGTGAAACTATAGTTCAAAAACTTACTCTGTGGTCATCTGGCCTTCACGTGGTGTGACTGTATCCCTGATGAGTTCATTCCACCTCTGACTTTTCTCCTTAGTTCATCACAATTAAAATATCTGCTAGCAGTAACAGGATGGTGAACACAAGTGCAGATACTGGCAGTATTATGGAGTGCCTGCCATGCCTTCCCCATTCCCACATCCTCTTGTTCAACTAGAAAATTTCTACATCTCCTTCAAAACTCAGCGTATATGTCATCCACTCTGGGAAGCCCTTCTTGATGTCTCTGGGCAATGCTCCCTTGTCTGTATTTTCATCGTGCCGCTTTTTACCACTTGTATAGCCCCTATCGTGTAACTAATCACTATCTTTCATATCCTTTCTGCCATGTGTAATTCCCTAGAGGGCAGGGACTGTACTTTACTCCTTTTTGATGCTTAGTGATTACTGTCACATAGTAAGTGCTCAATAAATATTAAATGAGTAAATAAATACCATTTATGCTAAACAAGATGATGGGCTTTTCATTTTGGCCACTTTTATGTTGAATAAATTAAAATCATATAACTTCAAAAGCCATTTAATATCTAGCTACCTTCAAATAAAGGAGGAAAAGAGCTCTTTATTTCTCTCTGGGCAGCCTAGAGGGGAGTGTAAGTAGCTGCCTAGGTTCTTATTTCATTTGACGTTAATTCTGTCGGCCAAAGAAGATTATGTCTGAAGAGCTGTCAGACTTCATTCTTCAGTGCTGCTCTTTTGCCAGGCTCACATCAAAGGGCTGTGTGGACGTTTATTCATGGTGAGGCTTTCTGGCTCCTCAGACTAGTTTGGAATGCGGATCCATTTGAGAGACTAACGGTGTAGTTCCCTAGTGTTGGCTGAATCTTTTCACCAAGAATTATTGCAGTGGTTTCCCTTGGTTTAACCCCATGGGTGTTAAGCCCAGAAATTTTGGTCCTTTATGTGTTTTGTTCTAATCCAGTTTAAGTTTTGTTCTGATTATCTATTTATTTTGCAAGTCTTTATCTAGCTGTTAAATAATGTAGGAAAGTGGCTTTAAAGCCTCCTATTCCAAAAAGTTTATATTGAAAATAGCAGCCAGTCAAACTTGTACCTAGGCAAACAATCAAACCAATATCTACTGAATACCCTCTGCATGCCAGGAATTATTTTGGGTGGTAGAGACACAGTAGTGAATACAATAAAGCTCCCTGCTCTCATGGTGCGTACTTTCTATTGGTTAGATGATAGATAATAACAAATAAACAAATACACCTCTTCACTTCATAGAATATCAGTATTGAATCCTTACCTGGGCTCCCAATCTTATGGCTTCTGGCTGGGTCCTGGAAGCATTGGCTGGTGATCAGAGGGCTGGAGGAAAAAGAGGTTGAGATATTTATTCTCCTCCCTCCCTCCATAACTAGCAGCATGGTTTTGGCAGTCCAGCACTACTCCACAGTCACAGCTCCTGTCAGTTGGCAAATCTTCTGTGGGTCCAGCTTTTGCCACTTTGGTAACACTGATCACTTCTTTGCCCCTTTAGGCCTAAGGGTGGCAACAGCTTTGTGCTGTAATAATCACACTGCACACACCTCTATAAATAGAACCTTCTTTTAAGTCTCTTCATTTAAATCCTTTTGAGTGTACCTTGTGTTTCCTGTTAAGGCCATGAAAGATACAGCAGGAATATTAAAGAATAATCATTTACATGTGTAGATACCCCTTCTGTCCATTTCTAACGAGGAAGAATATTCTAGGCCTGTATCTTACACATTAGAGGTACTTAAATATATTTTGTTATTGATGATGAAAAATCTCAGAAAAACCTATTCTAGGGGCTTCCCCAGAACCATTGGAAATAGGATCACACAGATCTGACTCATTCTTTGAGGTTGGTTTTACCTATAATTTGGTTTTATGAACAAAAACTATTATTACTATTCACTATATTACTTCAGGTGATACCGTAAAAGCTAAACCAAAAGGTTTATACTCCAAAAGACTTGAAATCTTTTCATATTAAACAGAGAAGTAATATTCTTTGGGAAATAGAGGCTTACTGATTTAAACAATCACAGAAACATGAATATTAACTGTTAATATGAATATTAAAATATGAACAATAACTGATTTAAACAATTCACAACAATATGAATATTATTATAACTTCCAATTGTGAAAGTGTATTTGCTATATGATTTACAGAATAGGGTAAGACTGTGTTGAATTTATACTTTTCAAGCATGTTAAACTCTGGTTCATTTCTATCGCTATCGAGAATCATGTGCTCTGATGTCCCAGAACTTAAAAGTAATCTGACACAACATTCTAAATAATAAAACTTGAATTTCTATCACAAAATCTCCAATAAATGGCTTTGTAGTTTTTGCCAGAATGTTTTCAGTTTGAGAAATCTCATCATACTACCTCCTAGGGTAATCTATTGCATTTATGACATCCCTAAGTATTGGAAATCAACTTCTGGAATTTCCTTTATTGATCAGTAGTTCTGCTTTCTCACACTAGTGCAAATTACTCAAGGCTGGAGTTAAAAAAAAAATCCACCTGAAAGGATTAGAGGTAACAGTCCCTGGCACTCCTGCAAGGCCAGGAATAGTGCCTGTTCCCACCAGCCAGACTGGAAAACCTCCAGATATGGAAGACAATGGGTAGAGAACACAGAGGAGTTTTGCTTCAGTGATGGAGAATAATGAGTCCTAAACTAAATAGTGCTCCATCTGACCTAATAAATCTTGAAGTAAGACCTGAAGGGAGAAAATTGTTTCCAAGAACTTAACTGAATCCCAGGGGGAAAAAACCCTTCAAGAATATTTATAAAAGTACAAAAATATCCAGCACCTAACAAAGTAAAATTCATAATGTTTGGCATCATATCAAAGTTATCTGGCATGTAAAGAAGCAGGAAAATACAACCATAATGAGGAGATAAATCAATCAAATGGAACTGACAATGATGTTAGAATTAGCAAACAAGGACGCTAAAATGGTTATGATAACTGTAGTCCTTTATGCTTGAAAAGTTAAATAGAAACATGAAAGATGTAAGAAACCCAAATCTAAATTCTAGAGCGTACTAGATGCAATTATAGTAGATTATACATTGCAGGAAGAAAAAATTAGAGAAGTTCAAGAAATATTAATAGAATATATAGAAAATGAAACACAGAAGGCAATTTAGAAAAAAACATAAACAGAGCATCCTTGAGCTGTGGGACAACTTTATGCAGCCTAATATAATGTGACTGGGGAAAATATTTGAAGAAATAACAGCTAAAATGTTTCTAAATTTAATGAAAACTATAAAACCACAGATATAAGAAGGTCAATGGGGGCCGACCCCATGGCTGAGTGGTTAAGTTCGTGCTCTCTGCTTTGGCGGCCTGGGGTTTCACCAGTTCGGATCCTGGGCACGGACATGGCACTGCTCATCAGGCCAAGCTGAGGCGGCATCCAACCTGCCAGAACTAGAAGGACCCACAACTGAAATATGCAACTATGTACTGGGGGGATTTGGGGAGAAAAAGCAGGGAAAAAAAAGGAAGACTAGCAACAGTTGTTAGCTCAGGTGCCAATCTTTAAAAAAAAAAAAAAGAAGGTCAATGAATCTCAAGCACAAGAAATGTGAAGAAAACTGCAATCAAGATACATCATGATCAAATTGCTTAGAGCCAATAATCAAGAGAAAAATTTAAAAGCAGCTGGAAAAAAGCTATCAAAGGAGATAAAATGGAATCATGAAAATAGTCAATAATACAAAAGAAGGGAAAAAATAGGGAAAGGAAAATAAAGAACAGATAGGACAAAGAGAAAACAAATAGCAAGATAAATTTAAACCTAACCATATCAATAATAACAGTAAATATAAATATTTTAAACACTCCAATCAAAAAGCAGATATTGCCAGACCGTAGTCACATATATGCTGACTACAAGAAACACACTTCCATGTAAGGCCACAAATAGATGAAAAAGTAAGAGGATGGAAAATGATATACCATACAAAAAACTAATTAAAAGTGAGCTGGCCTTTCTACAGTATTTTAAGGAAAAGTATATTGCAGAGCAAAGAATATTACCAGGGATAACAAAGATAATTTTATAATGATTAAGGGATCAAGAGCACCTAACAATTGGAAACATTTATGCATCTAATAATACAGTTTAAAATAATGTGGCAAAAACTGATAGAATTGTTATGACAAATAGACAAATGCACAATGGTAGACATTTCTATACCTCTATTCATAAATGATAGGACAATTAGACAGAGAGTGAGTCTATAAAAGACTATTAATCAACTTAACCTAATTGACATTAATAGAGCATTCCATCCACAACAGGAAAATACATTTTCTTTTCAAGGGCACAAAGAAAAGTTATTACAATAAACATTACTCTGATTCATAAAATACGTCTCAAAATTGAAAAGGATTCAAGTCATACAAATTATGTTTCCTGTCCAAAATGGGATTAAATTAGAAATCCAAAAGAAAGTATTTTGAACCGAATGAAAATGAAAACATAACATATCAGATTTTGTGGGATGCTACTAAAATCCTGTTAGGAGGAAGTTTATAGCACTAAACATCCATATTAGCTAAGAAGAAAGGTCTCAAATCAATAACTTCAGTTACCACCTTAAGAAAGTATAATTAACCCATTATGCTGGCTGCTATAAAGAAAAACAAAACAGAAAATAACATGTTGATGAGAATGTGGAGAAACTGGAACCTTTGTGCGCTGTTGGTAGAATTGTAAAATGGTGCAACCACTATGGAAAATAGTAAAGAGCTTCCTCAAAAAATTAAAAATAGAACTACCGTATGATCCAGCAATCCCACTTCTGGGTATACAGGTAAAAGAATTGAAAACAGAGTCTTGAACAGATATTTGCATACCCATATTCAAAGCAGTGCTGTTCACAATAGCCAAGGGGTAGAAGCAACCCAAATGTCCATTGATGGATGAATGGACAAACAAAATGTGGTATGTACATATAATGGAATATTATTCTTTCTTAAAAAGGAAGGAAATCCTGTCATATGCTACAATATGTATGAACATTCAGGACATTATGCTAAATGAAATAAGCCAGTAACAAAAAGACAAATTTGTGTGATTCTACTTATATGAAGTATCTAAATCGTCAAATTCATAGAAACAGAAAGTAGAATGGTGTTTACCAAGGGCTGAGGAGAGGGGTAAAAGGGGAAATGTTGTTTAATGGATATAGGATTTCAGTTTGCTAAATGAAAATATTCTGGAGATCTGTTTCACAACAATGTGAATATACTTAACACTACTGAACTATACACTTAAAAAAAACCCACTAAACTGAATACAATGTGGGATCCTGAAATAGATACTGGAACAGAGAAAGAACCAGAAAATGAAGAAAATGGTGGAAAAATGAGAACATTTGAATAAGGCTTTTAGTGTAGTTAATAGTATTGTACTAATGTTACTTTCCTGGTTTTGGTCATTGTATTATGGTTATAAAAGGTGTTAACATTAGGGGAAGCTGGGTAAAAGGTATATAGGAACCCTCTATACTATTTTTGCAACTTTGTTTAAAATCACTTCAAAATAAAATGTTTAAAAAATTTAAAAAGAGAAAGTATAAGAGTAAATTAATTTCAAATCAAGCCAAACAAAGGAAATAACAAAGATCAGAGCAGAAATCAACGAAACAGCAAAACAGTATAGAAAACATCAGTGAAACCAAAAACTGGTTCCTTGAGGAAAACAAAATTGATAAACTTCTAGCCAGACTGATCAGGCAAAACAAGAGAGAAGACAGGATTTACTAACATCAGGAGTGAGAGAAATGATATCACTACAGATTCTACAGATTTTAAAAGGATTATAAGGGAATAATGAATAACTTTATGCTAAAAGGATTAGAAAGGAATATTATGAATAACTTTATGCTAATAAATTTGACAACATGGGCGAAACAGACAAATTCCTTGAAAGACATAAAGTACCAAAGCTCACACAAGAAAAAACAGATAGTGTAGCCAGCCTGGTGGTGTAGTGGTTAAGTTCGTGTGCTCCACTTTGGCAGCCCAGCGCTTGCAGGTTCAGATTCCAGGCACAGACCTACACACTGTTCATCAGGCCACGCTGTGGCGGCATCCCACATACAAAAGTAGAGGAAGATTGGCACGGATGTTAGCTCAGGGGCAATCTTCCTCAAGCAAAATGAAGAAGATTGGTAACATATGTTAGCTCAGGGCCAATTTTCCTCACCAAAAGTCCCCAAAACAAAACAAAGAAAATTGATAGCCTGAATAACCCTATATTTATTAAAGGAATTGAATTTGTAGGTTAAAACGTTGCAACAAAGAACTCCAGGTCTAGATGTCTTCCCCGGTGAATTCTGCTAAATATTTATGGAAGAAATGCTGTACAAACTTCAAAAACATTGAAGAGAAGGCAACACATTCTAATTCATTCTATGAGGTCAGCATTATCTCGATACCAATATCAGACAAGAAAATAAATCCACAGACTAATATCCCTCATGAACACAGGTGAAAAACTCTAAATGAAATTTTAGCAATTCGAATTCAACAATATATAAATCCCAAGTCAGATTTATTTCAGGAATGCAAGTTGGCTTTAACATTTTAAAGTCAATGTAATTCACCATATTAACAGACTAAAAAGAAAAAAATCATTAGATCATTTCAATAGACAAAGAAAAGACATTTGACAAAATTCAATATCCATTCTTGATAAAAATTCTTAGCAAATTAGGAAGAGGAGGGGACTTTCTCAACATAAAGGGCATCTATGGAAAATACACACTCATTTCATCACTTCATTAATGGTAAATTACTGAATGTTTTCTCCCTGAGACCAGGAAGGAGACAAAGATGTCCACTCTCACTGCTTTTAATCAACATTATATTGGAGGTTCCAGCCAATATAAGGCAAGAAAAAGACATGGAAAGAAGTAAAACTCTTGATTCACAGACAATATGATCATCTATCTAGAAGACCTGAGGTAGTCTACAAAAAATCTATCAGAATTAATAAGTGTGTTTGGCAAAATTATAGGATACAAGATCAATGTGCAAAAAACTATCACATTTATATACACTAGCAAGCAAAAATTGAAAATTGAAATTTAAAAAACCAATACCATTATAATAGCTTCAAAATATATGAAATACTTAGGTACAACTCTGATAAGAGATATCGAAGATGTGTACACTGAAGTTTACACATCATTGCTGAGAGAAATTTAAGAAGATTTGAACACATGGAGAATTATACTGTGTTCATGGGACAGAAGACTCAAAGTTTTTAATATGCCATTACTCCTCAAATTGGTCTATAGTTTTAATGCAATCTAAAATTTGTTTTTATAAATTTATGATCTGATTCTAAAATCTATATGGAAATGCAAAGGTCCTAGGTAGCCAAAACAACATTGAAAAAGATGAATAAGTTTGAGGATTAATACTACCTGATTTCAAGATTAGTTATAAAGTTACAGTAATCAAGACAGTATGATATTGCCACAAAGAGAAATAGATCAATGTAGCAGAATAGGGAGTCCAGAATAAACCCACACAAGAATGGACAACTAATTTTCAGCAAAGGTGCAAAGGCAATTCAATGGAGAAAGCATTATCTTTTCAACAAATATTACTAGAAGAATTGGATAGCCATATGTAAAAAATGAGCTTTGATTCCTACCTTGCATCATATGAGCACATAGCCTAAAACTCTGAAACTTATATAATAAAATAGGCAAAAAACTTTCTAACCTCGGGTTAGGCAAAGTTTTCTTACATGCAACACCAAAAGTATGACAAATATAAGAATATACTGATAAATGGAGTTTCATCAAAACTAAAAACTTCTGCTCATCAAAAGGCATGTTAAGAGAATGAAAAGACAAACCACAGATTGGGAGAAAATATTTGTAAACCTTATATCTGATAAAAGTCTTGTTTCCAGAATATATAAAGAATTCTCAAAACTCAATAATAAGAAAACAAACACCCCCCAAAAAAAGGGAAAAAAACAGTTGAACAGATGTTCAGCAAAGAAGATAGACAAACAGCAAATAAGCACGTGAAAAGATGTTCAACATTATTAGTCACTGGAGAAATGGAATTGCAACCACAGTGAGAGATACACCTACTAGAATGGTTAAAATTGAAAAGACTGACCATACCAAGTGTTGGTTAGTGTATGGAGAAGCTGGAACTCTCATACACTGTTATTTGGAATATAAAATAATATAACCACTTTGGAAAACAAGTTTTCATTTTTTACTTTCCTTAAAAGTTAGACATATGGATTGGCCCAGTGGTGTAGTGTATCAATTCATGCAATCAGCTTTGGTGGCCCGGGATTCACAGGTTCAGATCCTGGGTGCAGACACATGCACTGCTCAGCAAGCCATGCTGTGGTGGCATCCCAAATACAAAATAGGGGAAAATTGCCACAGATCTTAGCTCAGCGACAATCTTCCTCAAGCAAAAAGAGGAAGATTGGCAACAGACATTAGCTCAGCACCGATCTTCCTCACCAAAAAAAAAAAAAAGTTAAACATATATGTAGATACCGTATGATCCAGCCATTCCACTTCTAGATCAAGAGAAATGAAAACATATATCAATACGAAGACTTGAATCAAATGTTCATAGCACCTTTATTTGTAACAGCACCAAACTAAAAGCAACCTAAATGTCTATTGATGGATATATGGATAAACAAATTGTGGTATATCTGTGTACTGGACTATTCTCTGCAATAAAAAGGGATGAACTACTGATATATGTTACAACGTGAGTGAATCTCAAAATAATTTTGCTGAGCGAAAGAAGCCAGACATAGAGAGTAATAGTATATGATTGCACTTATATAAAATTCTGGGATATGCATACTAATTTTTATGACAGGAAGCATATCAGCATTTGCCAGGGAATGGAGGGGGCAGCGTTCTGGGAGAAGTAAGAAGGAAGAATCACAAAGAGGCTTGAGGAATCTTCCGCGGATGTGGGATGTGTTCATTATCTAGATTGTGGTGATGGTTTCACAGGTGCTTACGTATGTCAAAACTTATCAAATTGTACACTTTATAGATGTACAGTTTTTTGTATGCCAGTTATATCTCCACGAAGCTGTTAAAAATATCTGCAGAACTAAAGGGATGTTGTGGATCTATTTCCTAAAGTATTTGTTTCTTCTAACTTTAGAGAAATAAAAGAGTTAGCAAAGCAAGGTTCAGAATGGTTAAAGATATCTTTTTTTAAAAAAAAAAGGAAAATTCACTCCATTCATTTATTTAACAAGCATTTGCTGTTATAAATGTACTCAGACACTGTAACACTGTTAACGCAAATAAAACTTTGACGGCATTTCCAGTTAAATGCAACTGTTTATTATTTTATCCTGTCTTTGTATCATTTTTATAAACTGCTTTCAAAAGATATCATTCACTTTCACAACAGCTAGGTGGTCTGTAATAAATTTCGACAGTGTTTTGACCTGCATTTGTTTCTTCTTTTGTCTAGAGGAATGTATGGTTTCTCTTGTTAAACAGCTGGTTGATTGATCACTGCCTCCTAATATGGTTAAAGGTATGCATGGATTGCTTCAAACAATATTGTAGGTCCTACCAACCTATGTCAGTTTTGCCTTTTAATTAAGCCTTCTTAAAACCACTGCTATATCTCTTCCAATCCTACAGATCCATCAGATAGGTCCCTGATTACCCTAAGCAAGACTAACATGACCACACTCCTACCTCTATCAATTAAAGGGACAAAACTCTGATGATAATATTCACAAGAAGCCAGGACCATGGATAAATCATCCTTCTTGCCTCCTACAAGAAGAAAAGAGAAGTAAGAGGAAAGAGAAAGACTTAGAGTGGCTAATGTTGACAAGAGAATAAAATAATGGAGTCTTGCCTTTTTCCTTCCTATATACCTAAGTGCACATTCCACATAGTTTGATCAATCTCTGTTCTATTGGACAGCTGCTGTCCACAATGTAATTTTGTTCTTGAAGTTTCTGTTCTTACTTCTTGTCTTCTGGCAGAAATGGCCAGAGTAGAACACAAGTAAAATCTACTCTGGCAATTCACTTCTCAAGAGGCTCCATCCTGTTTGCAGGCTTCAGTTGAAGGCTTCTCTCTACTTCACAGTCCCTAAACAAGTTCAGTTTTCCTCATTCATTCCCTACTTTCATCTTGTTGAATTTTTTTATTTTTACTGAATACTTAGACTCACATGATAAGTCACGGAAACACAGAACTCTAGCATTTAAAGGACCTCGGATCATCTAGTAAAGTTGTCCTAAGTTTCCCAAACTTTGGTGCATATTGGCTCCCACCCAATATGATTTAATTGATATGGGTGTGATCTGCTGGTTAGAATTTTTAAAGCTCTCCAGGCGATTGTAACGTGCAGCACAGTTTGGAAACGACTGATTTAGTGCTAATCTCTGCCTTTTCTTAAGGCACATAGCTAGTAGGTGGCCAAGCCAGGACTCAAAAGAGGGTCAGTTGCTACTTGGGCCAGTGTGCTTTCCATTGTGCAATGTTGTGCTTGTTCTGAATGAAATAGCAGCAGATGACAGTAAGTGTAAAAATCAGAGCACTGTTTGAGACTTTATTAAGGTATGAAATACACTAAGTGTGTACTAAAGAATGAAGATTAGGATGAACCATTCAAAAAGAAACAGGAAGGTAATAATGAACTATTTTAATATCATAGAGCATTAATTACATTATCTGATTGCTAACAATAAAATGGTAATTAAATAAAAGCAAGTTTTTAACAGTCTAATATGCAATTCTTCATATTGGATCATTAAAAGGTGGATTGGAATGATTTGTCTTTTTATAGGATGATCTATCTGTTAACATCAATTTTGTAAACTAGAAAGAAAATTATGTCCGTTGATGCACTTAATTGAATTTTCCTCCATTCTGTTGATCAAGAAATAATTTTTTAGAAATGCGTGGATATTTGATAGGAAGGTCATCAGCAAGTAGCACAAAAGCAATTTGAGATAGAACACCAAATAAAACTTAAGAAACTACAAACCATAAAGGTATTTTAAGGCCTTTTGTCTCAGCACTACCATTAATAATTGACTATCTGACCTGATTGTTGAACATGTCAAAGAAATGAATGTACAGTTGGCCTTCATTGTCCTTTGGTCAGCAAAGTCTGTTAACATCTCCTACGGTAGTCATCAATTCCCTCAGTATTCTCCTCTCTTTTGTTTTTATTGTTATTACTTTGATTAATAGTAGCAAGTTAGCTTTTGGAGTTTTGACTTAAAGATAAAACTTTGGCTATAAGTCAAGGCATCAAATCTACACCTACATTGCTACCCATAGTCTTTAATAAAGTTGTTTGCTTATGAAGGGATATACAATATTTATAAATATTCTGGAATTTCTACAATGGCATTAATTTCTTACATTGTTGTTGTTGTGTGCCATCAAGTCAGCTCCAACTCCTGGTGACCCTATGAATGAGTGATATCCACAATGTTATGTCCTCACAGTCCTACTCAACTTCTGTAGACTCGTGCCTGTGACTTCTTTTATAGAGTCAATCCATCCTATATTTGGTCTTCCTCTTTTCCTGCTGCCTTCTACTTTTCCCAGCATTATTGTCTTTTCCAAAGAATCCTGCCTTCTCATGATGTGCCCACAGTAGGATAGCCTCAGTTTCATCTTTTTGCCTCCAGCAATAGTTCAAGCTTAATTTGTTCTAGGACCCACTTGTTCATCTTTCCAGCAGTCTGTGGTATCCATAAGCTCTCCTCCAGCACCATATTTCAAATGAATCAGTTTTTTCCTGTCAGCCTTCTTCACTATCCAGCTTTCACCCCTGTACATGGTAACTGGGAATATGAGGGTGTGGATAATCTTGGCCTTAGTCTCTAATGTCACTTCCTTACATTTGATGGTCTTTCTTAATTCTTTCTTTGCTTTTCCAGAATACATCATGTGTGCTAATCTTTAGCTGGGAAAATATAATCTGCTTGCCTATGTGTAGACAAATGAAGGCTAAATTTGGTTCTTGGAGAGTCTTCTGGAAACTTGGATGCAGACAGCATTCTTTCTGCTGGAGCAGGACTTTCAACACTCCAGCCGTTGGGGTGCACTTAGGGACTATGAAGGCATTCCCTAAGCCCAGGGACCTGAATCTGTGTCTTGCTTTGATGCAGAGTAAGAGGCTGCTGAGGAGGTATGACACGAGCTGTATTTCATGGGCTGGCTTTCCTAATGCCGTCCTTGGGAACTTTGAGCAAGTTTCTCGAAAGAGTTATGTAGCATTGTTGCTCTCAGCACAGCATAGTTCTGTGGTGAACTCCCTCTGGGAGAATTTGACTGAGCTGTGCAGCTGTGGAGGGAAGTGGAAGCTATTCCGGGAGAGGAGAGAGTGAGAATTGTTGACAGGAGCTGCTAAACCTCAGAGTTGTCATCATGGAGGAGTCAATACCTTAGGGAACTGCTGCTGTGGGTTCGCCCTAGGGTGTCCATTGGAAGCCCTGTTTGGGGTAAGGTTTGTTATTCTGTCAATACAAACTAAATAAGAATAGTTTTTCATGGCCAATATCTGCTCTGATTGGCTAGGCATCCCTGGGGTAGTTTTTTACACTGCACTAGTAATTAGAATTGTAGTGGACACGTTATTTTGTCTGTTTGGGAAAATATCCTACATCTTTGACTTCCCACCAGTACAACCAGGAAGCTACCAATCAAGTTACTTCCCCTTGGGATACCTTAACCAGCCTCAGGGTGGGATGCGGCCTAGACTGGGCCAATCATAATACTATATCCCCTTTGCTAAAGTGATTGGACCAAGGGATGACACATGACCTGAACAGGGAGAGTCTGGGCCCATATCTGTAAACTTAATTAGAGCTGGAGGGGAAAACTCTTTTACCTATGAGGTTAGCAAGTAGCCTGTGGCCACATTCCCACAGTATGGAGGAAGCCTTCATGCAGTAGGGGAAGAGTAAGGCTGCACAAAGAGGAGCCCAGAGAGGAGAGGAAGGGAGACAAAACTGATTGTGCTTGGGCCTCTGGTTCCAGTCACCAAGTTCATCTAAGTTTCCCTGGTCTGGCAGCTCTACTTTCATCTCTGAGAGCTATCCTGGTATCTTTTCAATAAATTGTTTTATTTTGTGTAACCTAGTGTTGACTAGGATTCTGTCACTTGTAATCTGTAAGAACCTCCACAAAGAGTTTGAATTTCACCCTCCTCATCAGAGACACTCAACAGTGTGTGATTTTGAAAAAGGTGGCCATTTTGGGGCCAGAGGGAAAATAACAAGTGTACATTGACAGAAAGCATTTAAAAATAACAAGGAATTAATTCTTATTAAATAAAGGAGTCAAATTAAAGAAGGTACACATGACAGACAGAAGATATTAATTAATTAACAAGTCTATTTTACTGATGGAAAAGTAGATTCCTTGAGTTATTAGTCTCAAATATAATGCCATATTTCCTGAGTCACTACCACAGCTTCTTTGACCCCCTGCCTCAACCTTCTTCCCAGCCCATTATTAATTTCCTCTAATCTTAGGTCCGTGACAAAGTTACTATCATTAGTTTAAAATTTAGCTGAAAAATTTAATGTGAATAACACAGATGATTATGTAAAGGGCATTAATTGGACAGAAAATCAATACCTATGGCAAAAAACATTGGATACTAGTTAATTCCCAATACCTAATCAGTGAGAAATAAAAATGTAACAAAGAAAGAATCTGGTGGTCTTAAAGGACCAATTTAAAAAGAGCAAAACTTAAACAAAGTAAGAGAATTGGAATTATGTAAAATATTATTAAAGCATTTTTTGATGTTGCTTTTGGACAGAAAATGACCTATTCATGAATATTACATAGACTCTGGACATTGTTTACTATTTGTGTGGTGCTTTAAAATTTGTCTCACCCTGGGAATGTTAGCTAAAAAGATATCATTTCTGGTAAACAAGGATAGTTTGAGATGTTTGGTAAAAGGAAAATAACATTTGAATTATGTTTCAGATAAAGACAATCATTTAGAAGGATGTCTCAAAAAAATGAGTTATTGTGTTTCAAAATTCAAGAATTTTAGCAAATTACGTAATTTTGTCTTGATAATATTTTATTGATGACCATCCTTTCTAGGTACGTGTGTTCAACATGATAGTCCAGCCTCTTTTTGTTAGCCATCAATAGGAGTCTCTTCTTAAAACTTACCCACTTCCCAGGAATCTCTTAGACAGTTCTCCTCTCCTTATTTGTACCCAATGCATATTTATGGAATGAAAAAGCAATTTAATAAAAACCTTGCAAAACATCATAAAGAGGGTAAATTGTAGGATTGTGAAAGTGTAGAACTGGCGGGGATGTTAGAGCTCATCTAGCTCAATGACTTTATTTTACAGGTAAGGAAATGAGATGCAAGGAGACTAATTAATGTGTGGCTCAAGGTTATGTGTTCTTGCTAAGCAAAAAAATGCTCCCCAAACTAAATATAAAGGATTCTTAAGTTATTCATTGTTTTGTTGTTTCTGTGCCTCTGGTTTTCTTTCTTATTCTTTTAGAGCCAAATCTCTTTGAGTGGCTCTATTTTTAATTTTTTGAGTGATAAGGTCTAGTGCAGTGATTCTCAAACTGTAGTCCCTGGACCAGCAGCATCAGTAGCACCTGGACACTTAATAGAAATGCACATTCTTGGGCCCACTCCAGAGCTGGTGTATTAGGATCTCTGGTGGTGGGGTCCAGCAATCTGTGTTTTAACAAGCCCTTGGGTTGTTCTGATGTACTAGGCTTCTGGAATGACATTTGGTGTGATTGTTAGGAAACTGAGTCTTAGTCAAGATTCTGCAACTAACTGGTGACTATGAGCAACTCACTTAACTGGAAGCAAATCGACTACTCTTTTTCCCTTTCCTAAAACACTCTAATGCTCCTCCACAGACTGCAGAAGACAGTTCAACCCTTTTAGCCCTATGTAAACTGGTGCCCTCTACTTTTACAACTTCATCTCCTTTCAACTGCTCCCTCAACTTTTGGCTCCAACAATGCCAATCTCTCTGTTCCATTTTCCTTACTGTCCTCTTGCCGGGAATCCTACTTTTTCTCCCTTCACCTGACTCTGTTCATTCATGAATCAGACAAGCGGCCTGGGACTCTATGGAAGTCTTCTTAGGCTTCCTCCCAGGATAGCTTCTATCTCCTCTATTGTTTTCATAGTATTTTACGCACATGACATCACTAAGAGATGAAAATATGTAGGTATTAACTAGTTAAAGGAGGACAAAAGAGCTTTTTAGGACAAGAGAATGGCTTGTGCAAAGGTCCAGTGCTGGGAGTGAGCATGGCACAAACAAGGGCCTGAAAGAGGGCCAGTGTGGCTGGAATGGAGAGAATGAGAGGTACAAAGTGAGGCTGGAGAGATGGGTAGGGGCCAAAGCATGCAGCATTATAGGCAACCCTAAAACCAAAAGGAAAATAAGGTTATATTTCAAGAAATGAGTGAATGTGATAAGATTTGCATCTTAAGAGGATTACTTTGTCCACTCTTTAAAGATAGCAAGAGCGGATGTTAGGTGACTACTTAGGGAATCACTGCAGTAGTGTAAGGAAGAGATGGTGGCTAGGTCTTCTTTTGTTGGTAATGGAAATAGAGAGTAGGGGATAGATCCATGAGATTTTTAGGATTGAGTGATGGCTGAGTAGGAGGAGGGAGGAAGAGAGAGCGGTCAAGGATAATTCCAAGGCTTTTGGTTTGCATAATTAGTGAGTTTAATTGTGCATTTGGGGAGTACTGGAAGAGCAACAGGTTTTGGGAGAAAGGTTATGGACATCAGGAATTTGACGCAATGTCAAGGTCAGTAGTCAAAGCTAGAGTGAAGTCAGGAATGAATATAAAAATTTGGGCTCAGCTGCTCAAGGATGATATTTATGAGACAGGTTTTATTGGATTATTGGGGTTGGAAACCAGATTGTAATGGGTTGAGTAATGAGCGAAAAGTGAGGAAGGAGAATCTGGAAGTTTTGTGAAGTGTCTTGAGAAGTGAGAATGCGAAAGAAAGGAGTGATAAAAGACGAAGATAAGAGGGAGGCCAGAGTCCAGGTGATGGTTACAATGATCACCTCAAGGCTGAATTATGGGCAGAAATAAAAAATTACATTTTAACCTTGACTGTCCCCAGATGGCCGGAGAACAATGCAGTCATCTTTCCCTGTAGTTAGGACATTTAGAAAGCCCCAGGCGCAAGATACATTATAGCTGGAAAGGGCGACCATTAGAACTGGACTCAGCGTTTGCCTTGCAAACTCTGCACTTTTTTCCTTTAAATACCAGCCACCCAAGACGGAGGAGGGGCGCACCTATCAACTTGCAGGTTGAGGTGTACTTCCCCAGTTTGCAAACCTTTTAATAAAGCCTCTCTTTTCTTTAAAACTTACTTTTGCCTTATAAAGCTGCTCATTTTGGTTAACAGGAGAATGATAGAGGAGTTGCTGATATGGGGAATGTAGACAAATTAGGGTTTTACATGTATTAGAGACTGGAATGTGTCCAAAAACTGATGAGAAAGACCCAGTTGTGGGGGAGAGAATGAATATGAATATGCAAAGAGGAGAAGAGATCATTGATTCAAGATTCTCAAGAGAGCAGGAAGAGATGGAATCCAAAGCTGCAGCGAAGAAATTAACTTTGAGGTAAGGTTGGGACAGCTCCTGTATTACTACATTGCCCAAGATAAGTTTGTAACTGTAAATAAAAAGTTGGGCGAGTTCCCATCCAAAAACTTGTATTCTCTCAGTAAAGTTAAAGGCTCGATCGTATGCTGAGCCTGAAGGGCTTGCAAACCCTCATTCTGTTGGTTAGCATTACAGGGATCACTTCAAGGCTTTGAAGTAGTACTGCAAATTATAAAGAGATGCCTGGTGCTCAGAATGATGCACCGAGAACACGGGATTTGACCTTAATGGATTTGAGTTCAAGTCTCACCTCTGCACTTAAGAACACCGGGACATTGATCACCTTCCTCAACTTATTTTATTCAATGGCATTTCTTCATTAATAAATTGGAAAGGAGGGCCGGCAGGTGGCGCAGCTGTTAAGTGTGCATGTTCCCTTCAGCAGCCGGGGGTTTCCTGGTTGGGATCCCGGGGGCGGACATGGCACCCCTTGGCACGCCATGCTGTGGTAGGCATCCCACATATAAATGGGAGGAAGATGGGCATGGATGTTAGCTCAGGGCCAGTCTTCCTCAGCAAAAAGAAGAAGATTGGCAGCAGATGTTGGATCAGGGCTAACCTTCCTCTAAATAAATAAATAAATAAATAAATAAATAAATAAATAAATTGGAGAGGATAACTCTTATCTCACAGGACTGTTGTAAAGAGTCAGTGTAAATGATAAAACTCTGCACAAATGTTAGTTATATTAGTACAGCAGTGTCTACAGTCATGTAATTTTAGAGCTTGAATTTTCCTTATGGATTGCAAATCTAACAACTCCCTGATAATGGACATGGAGGAACTGGGGCCCAGAGTAGCAGAGTTAGGATGGGAACCAAGCATCCCATCCATTATGTTCTTTCCATTAATTCATGTTGTTCAGTGTAGCCTTTGGAAGAACTGGTTTATGTGGTTACTTTTTGCTATGTCTTGCTAACTTTTAATTTATTTTTTCTATTATATCTATTTCCAAAACAAGATTTAAAGCAATTTATAATAAACATGCTTGTTTTCTTTTATTGCAGATAAGTGTAGATTTTAAGTCAGTATCTAGTAACTCAGTAGTGACAATATTGACTATATTGTTTACACCTGCCATATTTCCACTATCAAATAAGGGGAACACTCCCATTTAGATACTTGGAACAAATATAACAGGTATCTCAGTCCCTATGTATTCTAAAAGCATGGCCAGTTTATTATGGGCAGTGAATGTCCTCATACTTCTTTGAGACTATCTTTAAGAAGGTGGTAAATAAAAGCAGATTTACTGTCAATCTCCTTAACTTTCCACTATACACCCACCAAAAGCAATGGAGAGTGATCATTCAATTATTCTCCTGAATTATTTCTGCAACATTTGTTCAGATATTACCCCTCATTATCTTTTGTTCCCATCAGTCAATGCTCTTTGTGCTAATGAATATTTCATACATCATATCTTTTGCTTCATGGTGAAGTTAATGATCCTCTTTCTCCTTTACTATCCCTTTGATATATTATTCTCATTAGAGTGGAAGGGTAAGGGTTGAATAGATTTTTTGAGCCAAGCCTAAGATTTGTAAAACTTGTAACATTGTTCAGTTTATCAGAATTTGTGATTTAAAAATAATCTGGCTAGGAGTCTTGAGAGAGATCTATTTATGAGACAAATATTGATTTGAGGCAAACAACATTTTTGTTTGGGTAGTATATAAAAATGAAACATCTTTAAATTTGAAAAATTATTAGATTCTGCATGAAACAATTACTTAGCTAACTAAAATGGGCCTTCCAGTTGAAACAATTTTAGAAGACTGAAAAAACAAGATGAGTAATTTCTTATGAAACCAAATCATTGAAACCTGAGGGACTACAGTATTTTTTTTTTTGATAAATATAAGAAACAGAGTTATCTTCAACAATTACTGGATACATGCTTGATGGTCCTCTGAACACACTAAGGCAGATATTACAGTTGAAGCTTGTCAAGAAAGTGAGTCAGCTGAATACCGTGAAATAGGGTCTGGTTATCTGGTAAGAAGAATTTTCTCTTTTTTAAACCTTACAGTACTTCCTGGTAGTGATTTTATTTACATCAGTAGGATATTTCCAGTGGAAGGACACTGTGATGTCATCTTTGAGTTGTGTACCACGAGGATTGCTTTATAAATAAGAACTCCTATAATGTGATACTTTTGATTTGTTAATAACCGAGCACTCTTGGATATAAGACAGACTGCTGTGTTTATAAAAATGACTGTAATGAATGGTTTTGGAAAGAGATTTCACTCCATTTGCATTTGACAGATGAACAAATTAGTTGCCAGAATTTCTTGACGAAATAAAAGCAAATTGTTAGCAGAATGCAGGCCAGGACCTATCTTCTAATCAAGGTCTGGGAGCTGGTTGAGGTATCTCCTCTGGCCTCAGTAAAGGATGAAACCGTCCACAGTTAATAAGAATTGCTTCTGTTTCCACGGTCCTTCAAGCAGCCCATTTAAACGTGTAACAATATATCCTCTGAATCTATCCCATTATGCTCTAAAGCCTTCTTCTGAATTCTGTCCTCTGGAAAAGAACCAGCTGGTCACCATTCTCTTTTCACTTATTGATGTTAAAAATATTTATTGCCATCTCTTTTCTCAGTTGAAAAATCCAAGTTTAGGTAACCTTTTCACACAGGATTTGATTTTCTCACCCCTGGACTCACTCTGATGATCTCCCTGAAACTCGCTTCAGATTCTTCCTGCTCTTGGATGTAATAACCTAATGAGGTTGTCATGATACTGGAGGAGCCCTGGCCCTTTAATCCCCAAGGCTCAGCCTGCCCCTTATCCTGCAGCATCCCACTGCTCACCTTCCTAATACTGCTGTTCTCAGATCTCTGTTCTCACCTGTGCCTGGAAAGCAGCACACACAACAATCCCAAGCAGGGCTGCCTTTTGAGTAGGGGCAGAGTTGTGTTTCCCAGCTTAATAAGGAGGCCCTCCATCACCCGCTTCCTCCCTGGAGTTTGTTCTTCCTTCCATAGGAGGCAAGGCCTTAAATCCACAATTGTAAAATTCGTAATGCAAATATACTTCAAGAGAGATAATATGGCAACTTCATTTTATTTGCATAAAATTATAAATGGCTAATATAAGACCTGGAGATATGCTATATAATGGTTGGCTATAAGTGCCAAATTTGACTGTGCTTACTTCATCCCATTATCACTTTTCATTAGAAGTAGTAATGGTCCCTGGAATTACTGGGTAGTGAAGGGATGCCTTCTGGGGTTCTCAACAAGAGGTGAACTCTCCATTGCTTAGACCTAGCTCTGAGTGTATTACTTCTTAACCTATCTTCAAGCTTACTGATTCTTTCCCTGACCATGTGCAGTCTGCTAATGATCCCTTCAAAGGCATTCTTCATTTCTGTTCTTCATTCTTCATTTGTGTTTTTAATTTCTAGCATTTTCTCTTAATTTTTTCTTAGAATTTGCATCTCTCTGCTTATGTTAGCCATCTGTTCTTGCCTATTGTCTACTTTTTCTATTAGAGCCTTTAACATAATAATTATAGGTATTTTAAGTTACCTTTCTGACAATTCCAGCATCTGTGTCATATCTGAGTTTGGTTTTTATGATTGCTTTGCCTCTTCAGATTGTGCTTTTTCCTTCCCTTTTGTCGTGCCATGTAACTTTTTCATCACAAGCCAGACATGTTTGTATCAGGTAACTAAGGTAAATAGGCCTTTAATGTGATAATTTGGCTAGGAATTGGGCTGTGTTTAATGTTTGCTGTAGCTGCAGGTGCCAGGATCTTGTTTTGTCTCCTCTCTTGACTTTGGGCTTTCCTAAGTGCCCCTCCCAAGAGAGAGTCTGTGTCTTGCAGCTCTTGGAGCTATAATCCAAAGTAGTTATATTGGAGCCCTGCTGGTGTCGTGGTAAACTGTGGGGGGAGGTGATGTATTCTATAATATGATTAACAGTCCTGTGTCTCAGGTCTGTGACCTTTATAATTATTTTTCCATGGTATAGCTTTTATTTCTCCACTTAGGTAAGACAGGAAGTCTAGAGTGGGCAGGAGGGTAAGGAATGTCCTTCTCCTAGCTGGGATAAGGCTCTGGTAAAGTCTTTTCTCTTACTTACCAGACCTTTGTAATGGAGAACGCCTTGGGCTTATTTTACATTGATTGCTCTTTCTCAGGTCTTTACTGTGAGAACATGGTGGGGTTGCTGGTGGTAAACTCTTGAAAACATGGGTCTGCCCTAAATCTGTGACCTCCAGGAGTTTCTCATTCTCATTCTAGTCCACATTCAGCCTCCAGAAAGTCATCAAAATGACCACTTAGTGTTCCTACCAGTTTATGGATCTATCAGCTTCTGCTCTAGGTAATCATATCTTGGCTGTGATTTTCTGGACTCATTTTTCTTTCCAGATTTTGGGGTGGGTGTTTGCCCTGTGATGTCTTTTCTCTGATGGAGGCCCAAGAAAAAGTCATTCATTTTCAGTTTTTTTTAACTGTTTCTTGTTGTAAGGATAGGAATGATAACTTTGAAGCTCTTGGTGTGTCAGAGCTGAAACCAGAAGTCTATATTACTTCTTTATGCAAATTTAATTTTGTGTTATTTCTCCCGATGCATTCATCTTGAGTCAACATGACTATTTTTTTAAAAAATTGAAGTGAGTGTAGCTATATTTACATTTATACATAAATCAGGTCTGGTGTTAGAAGAGTTGAAATAATAAAACAAGATGACTTTAGAAGATAGAGCATTAGAATGGATTCTAAATTCTACTGATGAGGGACCCTCAGAATACAGAAATCTTCCACAATACAGCCACTCCTCCTCCATGAAATGTTATGTCAAGGCTAACTTGATAGGGGGCTCAGGGTGATATAACCTAAACACTTAAGAACAACCTGTCCTAAAATGTCTCACTTTTCCAACTCTGATTCTTTGAGATCAAAGTAAACCCTCCCTTATTTTTTTATTCTACAACACATACAATGAACTTGCAGGTATTCTTTAAAGGTTAGATCATATGCCACATTCTATGTTAAGCCTCCTCTGATTACCTCAAGTGGAGGTAACTTCTTCTACCTTTTCTTTAATTGTTACAATGGTGTGCTGGAGACAGTTCATACTGGCTCATAAGAGCTGAATGTGAGCATGCACCTCTTCCCAATTCCACATTCAGTGACATCATATTGGTAGAGTGAAATCGGCTATGGTGGAAACACACCACTGAAATTGGAAAACACTACAAATCAGGACTTTTTTTTCCCTAGAGAGCCAGTTAAACATTTATCATCACACCACTATATGTATGTGTGTCTTTGTGTATAGCTATATATAGAGAGAGAGAGAGAGGAAGAGAGAGAGCAAGAGAAGAAGGGAGAGAGAGAGACATAATAGCTTTTATGTACTTATGTCTTATTCTAGTCTGTAGTTTCTTGAGTATAGATGTAGTGTGTAGGTGTTATTTTTAATTCTGGGTATCCACTCCCTCTTTTTGCTTGGGGAATCACTGGTCCTTTATTTAATTCTTGGGCATTTGGGTGGGGCTTAGTTGTCTCTTGATTACAGGGCAGACATGAACTTGACAAATCAGTATATTCATTCTCTCTGGCCCCAGGGATTGGTTCAAGGGCAGTCACATGATATAAACTAAGTTAATAAAAGCCAAAGAACAGGTGCCCTGAGACTTTAGTTGGAACTATTGGAAAAGTACTCTCTTTTCACTGAGGTGCTAAGTTGATAGACATTAAGTTTGGAACTTCTGGTGGCCATTTAACCTATGCAATGGTAGACCTAAGAATAAAGTTAACATAGAGAAATGAAGAACCAAGAGATGAAGAGAGAAGATTCCTATAATAATGAACTGGATCTATATGGAAGTTGCATGCTTTTTCAAATATGTGAGCCAAGAGTCATTTGTTTGTTTTTGGTGAGGAAGATTCACCCTGAGCCAACATCCGTTGCCAATCTCCCTCTTTTTTTTGTTGCTTGAGGATGATTAGCCCTGAGCTAACATCTGTGCTAATCTTCCTCTACTTTTTGTATGTGTGATGCCTCAACAGTTTGGCCGATGAGTGAAGTAGGTCCCCACTGGGATCAGAACCCGCAAACCTGGACTGACCAAGCTGAGCGTGGTGAATTTTAACTGCTGGCCCCAAGAGTTTTTTAAGTTGATTAGTTTTAATTGGGATTCTGTCACTGGCAACCAAAAAAGCCCTGACTAATACAGTAAATAAAATACAATATCTTAAAAAATAATAATTAAAGCCCTATATCCACATAATGTCCTACCTTTAAAGAGACTCAATAATTATTCATTGAATGAACGAAGGAACATGATGTAAAATACAAATGCAAAGCTTTCTGTCAATGTGGGATATCTTTATTTCCTCCTGAAAACATTATTAAATTTTTGAGTGGCTTCTTTATATCAGATTGCAGGCGTTTTGAAAGAGGAAGCAATTGTGTTTTATTGTTTGACCTTTATTTCCTTTTTGCTGTTTGACTAGTACAGAAAAAAATAAAATATTTATTATTAATTAACTTCCTAAAGTCTCCATAATAATTCTTTTTTCTATTTGCATACTCTTTGTCTCATCATACAACGATTTTGTGATATCATTTTCTATAGAGAAAATGTAAAGATAATCCGCTCTTTTCTCTTGCATGATTCTCCTTTTTGAGGTCATCTTCAACAGAACTTTCCTTCACTAAACCAAACACAACACATGCCTTTTGTTGGTTGGTGTTGCCTTCTTCTGTGCCTTATCTCTTTTTTTGGCTAAATATTCTTGACTTTTTTTTTTTTTTTTAAAGATTTTATTTTTTCCTTTTTATCCCCAAAGCCCCCCGGTACGTAGTTGTGTATTCTTCGTTGTGGGTTCTTCTAGTTGTGGCATGTGGGACGCTGCCTCAGCGTGGTCTGATGAGCAGTGCCATGTCCGCGCCCAGGATTCGAACTAACGAAACACTGGGCCGCCTGCAGCGGAGCGCGCAAACTTAACCACTCGGCCACGGGGCCAGCCCCAAAATATTCTTGACTTTTAAACAATTGAGGAGGAAAAGTTTTTGTGCTTGGTCCCTAAGTGCTTAGCTCAGGGATATGTAGTGGTCCTTTCTCTTTCCTTAGTAGCTAATGGAAATTCATTATTAAAAAACCAGAAATGGCAATGCATTTATTTCATTTTTAAGAGCTTGAACACTTAAGTGAGGATGCTGAGAGCAGTTGTCTTTTCATTACTTTATATTACATGAATTCAGCCTGTGTTCTTTACACTATAGTCTTACTCATTTTAGTGAGTAATTGGGTGGAGAGCTAACTTTCTCCTTCTTTCATTTTCCCTTTTCAGTGATCAATTGCTGTTTCAGAAAATACCAGAAGACCCCAAAGGAAAACATTCCATCCAGAGTTAGTCAACAAGTTGTGACCTATCTACATTTAATGCCAAGAGTATCATTTCCAAGTACAGCCATGAAACTGAGCCAGGTAGTAGACTCAACATCACATTCCATGTAACTCAATATCTATGGCTAAATCAAGAGACAATGGAGGAGTCTACCCCTGCTATATTAATTCTTATTTTAAAACAGGTGGACGCTTGCACAGAGAAGGGTTTATATATACCAACGTTACGTAAGCTCTGGTATATGTGCCTTTAATCGATCTGAAAGACGAGTTAAAAGATGCTTTAGAACCTAAACGGAACAGGTAGAAAGCACTGCCATGTGGGCAGTAAGGCACTGACAATGCTGAAGCACTGGATTAAGGTTATGCCAGAGGTGTTAACCTAAAACTCTTAATAGCTTACTTCGTTTTCCCATTTATACTTGTTAGCATTTAATACCTAACTAGTCAAAAATGACCCTCTTTTTTCTTGCATACAAAATGGGATGAGATAGGGCTTACTTCAAATTTGATTTGGCTTAAGTTTCCTAAATTTTAATAAAATGACTTTTTTGGTATCTCGGAGCTATGTGATCACCTAGTGGTAGGAGGGGTAAGGACTGTCAATGTCCCAAGACTGGAAGTAAATTCCTTGTTAACAGTGAAGTCCCTGGGGAAGGGAAGGGGCAATAAAGTATCAATGCTGCCGCCTCTATTCTCTTCCTTACTGGGAACACTGGCACACCAGAGAAAGTCACAGTGGCAACTGTTTGGATATGTGTCATGGAAGGCCTTGATTTATGGGAGAGTGGTTTTTGGTTCATGGTGATTGCTTCTGTGGGTAACAGAGACTATTACTGAGATAACTTTGAAGCCAAAGATAAAGAAATCTGACCTCACTTCCCTTTGTGAGCTATGGCTGCCTCCTGCTCCTACTTCCCACTCTAGCTCAATAAGTTATTTCATTTTCTCTTATCTCAAACCATCAGTTAATTAGTTAGTGGCCACTGCATTTGAATGTAGTATCAAACACTTTGGGGGGGATATATATAGCCCCCATAAAACGTAAAATATGGTTCCTGCTGTCAAGAAACCTAGAGCCAAGTCTTTTCTCAAATGACAGACAGTGGTAAGTATCAGATGGCAAGCACCAAACAAATGCTTTGGCAATCCAGAGGAGGAAGGGAATGCATTTACCTGTAGGATCAAGGTCTTGAATAAAAGACAGACTTTTTCATGGTAACTGGATATTAGGTAGGACATTTCCTCTTCTCTCTGAATTTTAGCTAAAGCCTTCCACCTAGAAAATAGATAAAAAGTACCTTAAGAGAGTACCAAGGAGCTACAAGGCTCTATCTATGGATTACCAAGAGTTAGCCAAACTGGAGCTGAGACTCTAACCACCTCTACCTCATCAAGTGATGAAGGACGTTGTGGAATTTCCCCTTTCTTTCACTGAGAGTAAGGAAAAGGAGGATATTATGGACTGAATTGCATTCTTCTAAAATTTGTATTGAAGCCCTACTCCCCGGTGTGACTATTTTTGGGGACAGGGCCTTTAAGGAGGTGATTAAAGTTATATGAGGTTATAATGGTGGGGCCCTAATCCAACAGGACTGGTGTCCTTATAAGAAGAGAAATAGATACCTGGGATGTGCATGCACAGAGGAAATGCCATGTGAGGACACA
Organism: Equus caballus; assembly: GCF_041296265.1. Lineage (NCBI taxonomy): Eukaryota > Metazoa > Chordata > Mammalia > Perissodactyla > Equidae > Equus > Equus caballus. Next base: position 23,870,444 of record NC_091704.1, read on the forward strand.
GTGGGAAGACACTCACATGCAAGCCAAGGACAGACGCCTTAGGTGAAACCAACCATGCCAGCACCTTGATTTTGGACTTCCAGCCTATAGAACTATGAGAAAATAAATTTCTGTTGTTTAAGCTACTCAGTCTGTGGCATTTTGTTATGGCAGCCCTGGCAAACTAATATAGAGGATTTTCCAATTAACAGGGGACCTAAGAAAACTTGTAGGGATTGGGAAAGCCTATAAGAAGGGGAGACTGACAACTCATCCCCTAGTATTTGTTGGCGTACATTAAGTTTGAGACAGAATGTGAAGTTGCATTTGATTTTAATGGATTTTTTTTAATACCTGAAGTTTAACTATCCTCACTAAAATGGGAATATGCTTGAGATGTCATTAGGGAGCATGGAAGGTAGGTCTCATAGATCATGTTTGAAAATAATTGGTGGAAAATAAAAGTGTTTCTTGTTTAGATTGTTCAATAAACTGGTTAAACATGCAAAACTTGGACCCTCTGCATTACATATATCTACAGGTGTCACTAATCTCATTGAATGTGCTCTAATACAAGTGATAGTTTTATTTTATGGCATTAGTATTTTTAAAAAACTGCTTAGTTTTTGACTCAGAATATGGTCCCCAATAATCAGATTTATGGACTAGGAGAGGAATATAGTATGACAAATATTGTCTATATTTCCATTTTGCCATTCTTCTCTAAGACTAGAGAAGGGCAGGGTTTTCTAATTTCTGACATTTGTTAGTTTCTATGTTGCTTTTTTTTGGCAAATCACATCATAGCCATTTCTCCTCTGTGTGTGTGTGTGTGTCTCTATGAGAGAGAGAGAGAATGTTTAAATATTAGAAGTCTATCTGTGTATGAGATAATGTTTAAATACAATAATTCTCTATATTTCAAAATCAACTTTTTTGACCAATGGAAGTATTTACTGGATTATGTGGATGGCTCAGCAGAGGGAGTTAATTATCTGTTTATTCTTGGCTCAGTTATTGCACAATTTCAATCAATGGTGATTGAATTTACAAGACATAACCGTCTGATAACACAATTGCCAACATTAACATTGGGTGTTGCAGTGAATTTGGCAGCAGACATCATATTATCAAACTATTGGCATATTTAGTTGGCATCCCACTTAACTAGTTCTTACACTTCTTAGTGTGAGGATATGAGCCATGAGTTTTTCCTATGAGTTCTTCTCCCTCAGAGACTACAGGGTGAGTAAGAAGCTTAGATTGTTTTAAGGACCAGGATAGAGCTGGAACAGTTCAGAGAAAAAAATCAGAATTGAAGTGAAGGAAATAAGCAACATATTTATGGTAATTATATGAGAGGGATGATCAAAAGTCAGAGAATGGCTAAATATCGCTAACATGTGGTCAGTGTAAGCAGGTTGCCAGGGGAATTCCACAGTGGTGTAATAAAAAGTCATCCTTTATTGTTTGACAAAGTTAACCTTGTTAGTATCCATGTAATCCTTAATTGAACTTGATTTGAATATCTTTATAAGTTCTCACTCAGCCTACATTTATCTCACACTCAGTGATCATAACAACTGAACAGAAGGCAAATACAGAGAGTAGCCCACGCTTGATCATCAATCTTATGGAAAGCACTCACACTGCATCATAAACTACCATCTGTTTTTGAAACTCTATGCAATGAACTGATTCACTTGCTTGATAATTATAAGCTTTATTTACCTATCTTGTAAACTTAGGGTGACAGGGACTTCCTTCCACTCTTTCCTTCTCATACCAATGGCAGTAGGCCAAAAAATGACCGCCAAAAGATATCCATGTCAAATCCCTGGAACCTGAGAATATTAGCTTATTTGAGAAAAGGGTCTTTGCAGATGTATTTAAGTTAAGAATCTTGAGATGAGGAGATAATCCTGGATTATCTGGGTAGAGAGAGACAGACAGATATACAGATAAGACACACAGTAGAGGAGAAGGCAACATGAAAAGAGAGGCAGAGGTTGAAGTGATGTAGCCACAAGCCAAGGAAGCTAAGGCATGCCCAAAGCCACTAGAAGCTGGAGGAGGCAGGGGAAGATTCTCCCTTAGAAGCTTTAGAAGGAGCATGTCCTTGTTGACAGACACTTTGATTTCAGACTTACGGCCTTCATAACTGTGAGAGAATAAATTTCTGTTGTTTTAAACCACCAGGTTTGTGGTGATTATCACAGCAGCCCTAGGGAATTGCTATTCCAACCAATACTCTCTCTCTCACACACACTTTTACATACTATTTGGACCAATACTATTAATATTAGTTCAATTTACCCTTAATCTTAAAGTTATCTGGATCTACTGTATGTTTTCCAAAAAGTTTCCATTGAGATAGCTCAAGGTCAACTTAGGAGAGTAAAACAGATGATGCTTCACAGGATCCGCTTCCATTTTTTTTTCCCGAGGAAGATAAGCCCTGAACTAACATCTCCTGCCAATCCTCCTCTTTTTTCTGAGGAAGACTGGCCCTGAGCTAACATCTGTGCCCATCTTCCTCTACTTTATATGTGGGATGCCTACCACAGCATGGCTTGCCACGTGGTGCCATGTACGCACCTGGAATCCCAACCAGCGAACCCTGGGCCACCGAAGTGGAATGTGCACACTTAACCGCTGCGCCATCCAGCCAGCCCCAGGATCTGGTTCCATTTAACATAGTATTCTGGTTATCATTTACTGCTTAACAGATCACCCCAAACCTTAGCAGCTTAAAACAAGAGTATTCTTTTCTTTTGTGGTTCTGTGGATTGACTGAGCTCAACTGGGCGGTTACTTTGGGGCTGTTATATTGATTGCAATCACAGCGCTGTTGGGGCATGCATGATCTGAAAGTTCTATTGAACTGGATATTTCAGATGACTCGTTCTCATAGTGACAGTTGATTCTAACTCTCCCCTGGGAGCTCAGCTGGGGTTGTTGCCTTGGGGGCACCTATATGTAGCCTCTCCTTGTAGCTTGGGCTTCTCATAAGATGGCAGCTAAGTTCCCAGAATGAGCATCCCAAGAGAAAGTTTTCCAAGAAACAAGAAGTCGAAGTGCCAGGTCAGGAAACGTTGTGCTATAACAGTGTCCTTCTGCTATATTTTATTGGTCAAGATGTACAAGTCTTACCCAGATTCAAGGGTGTGGAGAAATAGACTCCACTTCTTGATGAAAGAATATCAAGGTCACATTGCAGAAGAGCATGTGAGATGAGAGATATTTTTGTGACCATCATTGTAAAATACAATCTGCTATGCATAGTAATCAGGTTCACAAATAACACCAAATTCAGAAAAGTTATTGGTGCTTGAGTAAAAAGGATTACAATTCAAAGGCACTTTGAGAAGATAAGCTTCTACAGGGAAAACTCCTAATCTAACACAGCATCTATCTAGCAGCCTTAATTACAGCCTCCCTCCATTTCTCCCAACTTTCCACTAAAAGAAAAAGGGTAAACTCACATCGCCTCCAAACTGAAACCAATGAGCAATATCATATTAAGAGTTCTTTTCATGACATATCTGGGCTCTGCTTCACGATAGAGTACACCTCGAAAAATCAAGAGGAGGACCCTTCCTGCCATTGCTGTTGTCTGATCCTAGACCCAGAGTCCCAGGATCTGAATCACTCAGAAAATTAGGCAGCTGTCTCTCTCCCCCAAAGATGACGAACTGCCTGTCTCCTTGTCCCTCTTTCAACTTTCAAATATTATTCCTCCCTACCAAGTTACTACTCCTATCAAGGATATTTCCACCAGAACATAACTGGGCAAGAGTTGGGGAGGGGAAGTCGTTCAGAACTGCTGGTGCTGCATAGCATTTGGACAGTGTAACACTAAAAAGTAAAGTACTTTGGGTGAGAGCTGAGACAGGAGGGGCTCATTTTGGAGTTGAGGTTCAGAGTAACACTGTTCCAGGCAGTGAGGGTAGGCAGTGATATTGCTTCAGGCAAGCAGAGGTAAACTCAGGAAAGACAACAAGAATCTGAGAGTTCAGCTGGGAGAGGTGTGCATCATTCTGCCCTCCAGCTACAAATCTGAGAAGAGGAATGAAACATCACCTAAGTAGACAGAGGACAGGCCACATGAAAGGCCTATGGACAAACACATTACACCCTTGTTCAAAGAGAACAACAGGGTCTTAAGAATCACCACTGAAAATGACCTATGGCAAAGTATAGAAAGACATTTCAAGTTGTATGATATTCTCATCAGGGTGCAAAAGCGTACAGCTACCATAACATGGGGATAGAAACAGGAAGAAAAGGTAGAGATGCAAAGAGAGATAGACAAGATTTAAAAAAAGACAGGAAAACATTATTTTCTTGTTTTCGCCCCTGACATTTCTAGGCCAAATGAAAAAGTTAAGTAAACATTCCACAAGGACAAATGAATGCTTTAAATTTAAGAAAAAACAAAATAAATAGAATATTTAGCTATAATTATGGGAAATAATTGGTGGCACTAATAATGGTATAAAAGGAATGGACTTGGGTAATTCTAAATATTTTAGTGTTTTATTACTAAATCAAGTATGTTAGCAACTGTACAGATTTAAGGACATGAGAACAAACCTTACCATATGTTTTTACTGATCAGGCCCAGCTAATTTAAAGTTTAACACTTTAGGATGGATATTTTGGTAAAAGTAGAAAGAAAGAAGAATAAAAGATGAAAGTAGCTGGAAATAGTTTGTCCAGGAATTGCGAAGTTAAACACTAATTGTGTAAGCACAGGAGGGTTCTGAGTGGAGATGGTAAGATTTGCCTTTACACCTGGGAAATCTGGCCTGGAAAGAAGTATAGTGGTCTCAGAGTGGAAAGGGAGAGAAAGCACACCCTCAGCCCCTTTGGGACTGAAGGCCCACAGGCAGCAATGGCAATAGTTGGCTGGTGCTTTGTGGGGAGGCAGACAGGCTCCAGCAACTGCAGAGTGCCAGAACTTTAGGGCTTGGGGAGCAGGAAGAGAACAAAAACGGCCACAGAGAAAAAGAAAAGGACTTGTTAGTCGGGGAATGGAGCTCAGGATTTCGGTAATAAACACACTTCTTGAATGGGATTAAGTTCACTCATGGCTGACGGCATGAGGGCAATTCATATTCTATAATTCACTGGAAAATATTTTGGTGAAGACAAGCTCATGACGTATGGGAAATATCTGTGTTCACAGGTTGCTCTTTTGAAAGGGCGTCTGTATTGCTGAGCCGTACAGAAATGGATCCCTCGTTGTCAGAAGCACATGTGCTCAGTACCCATATGCATCAGGAACAACATTTTCTTCTGTGATATTTTTAATGTTTTGCTTAATGACACAAAGATTTATTTTCATTCTGAGCCATTTTCCTAACCAGAAGCATTAATGTAATTTTTAAAAAAGTTAGCTTCAGCTTCAGAGAACTTAGTGAGAAGTCTATAAATTTTCAGAATCTATGAAGTTTTTCCATGGCTTCTGATTTCCAGTGTTGTAGATAATCCTGCCTCTAGTTGCAGTGTATCCACCTGCCCTTCTGAAATCCTGTGGGCTGAATAAACCTGTAGAAAAATGCTAACTCAGAGAAATATCCTACGTTATTTTCATTAATTTGTGTAATGAAAATACATTTGCTTTCCTCTTATACCTTCTTGAGTTACTTCAGAAATGTGCTTTGAAACTTTAAAATACTTGAAATGGCCCCTAATGGTGAGTGGTGGTCTAGTAACAGTTCGAGCCTCCTCTGTCATCTGAGACTAAGAGGGAAAGCTACTCTAATTTATCCATGCCAGCTGGAAGTATGTGAAAACGTCCTGTTACAATCCATGAATTACTCCTGGACTTCAGTGTTGCAATTAGCTTCAATTATCTTTTTCCTTTTCTCATAAGTTTTACAGGAATATTGGAGTTTGCATAGGATTCTGGGTATACATTTCTGAAGCTGATCGTGTGTCATAGGGATTCCTTCATGCTCTTGATGGGTCATTGTTCCTTCTAAAAATCTGGTGGGAACTATGAGGCATCTTCCCTGAGCCAAAACAAATAGACGTCAATTTTGTATACAACTTTAGAAAGTTCAGAGATCCCTCTGCCCAGTCACGGAAAAGTTTCAAATTAGTTCAATTCCTTTTTTGTGTTTAGAAAATAGCTAAGCATATATAAAAAGGTTTATTTGAAGGAGAGCTTATTAACAATTATGTTGAAATGAGCTTAATTTTCAGTTTCCATTAAATTAAAATTACTTTTTTCTCACCTCCAGACAACTTTTGAGCCATTTAGACAATTTATAGATTAGACTTAGCTATATTTTGTCTTGCTCAGGATGTGTGTTTGACGGAGGCAGACTGTCCACCTTCCTCTTTCCCCCACCAGTTGAATGGGGAGATTGTACACATGGGAGGGAGTCAATTTCTCTTCACACAGCGTTATCCATGCCATCATAACTGTATTTCCAAACGATTCCTGAAGTTATGCACAACTCATTTAAATACTCGTTTAATTGGAATTTATCAATACTCATTTAATTCTGTTTATGAATCAATATGTTAAAAATCATCATGCTTACTGATTCAAAGAAACTTCCTTTTATGACCCCTAACCCTAATCCTGCGCCAGTACCTATTCACAGTTCTTTAATCTTCTTCCTTTTGTTTAGGTAAGCATTTACATTGTAAATTTCTGTCATACTTTTGGTTGTATATCCCATCCTGCTTTTTCCTCTTCAAGTGATGGGTTGACCACGTTGTTCTTCTGGTATTGTTTGTCATATACTATCAACTCTTTCCTCATTTTCAGCAATTGCTATTTAAGAACTCTCTAATCACTAGCCAATCCTTTTTCCTCTGTTCCTTTCTGTAGTTACCATAATGACAGAAGAGCTGGTCAGAAATCCATTATCCAGTCTCCTTATAAGCCAGACAGAGGCCTTCCAGAAATACTAGTACAGATTAAAAGAGTTATTTAAAAGAACAACAGCAACAACAGATGACTTTCAGCTAGAATGTTGACAGAATATATCATAGACTTAGATTTGGAAAGGGCCTTGGATTTCATCTTCTGGTCCTTCTGACCCAGTTCAAGAAATCTCCTGTATTTTGTCATTCTCAGGTAGCCATCTGACCTTGGCCTGGCAACTTCCCATGATAGGACATCCTCACTTTTTGGTGCAGCCTATCTGTTGTTGACATCTTCAATGATTATAAAGTTCTCTCTTGTGTTAATTAGAAATATGCTTCCCAGTGACTTCTATATATTAATTCTTATTATGTCAACTGAGAATTCACAAAATTAGCTGAGTCCATTTTTAATTTGTCAGACATTAAAATATTTGAAGACAGGTGTTATTAGAGTGGTCATCTCTATTTTTGCCTACCTAGGATCCATTTCCTTCACTTCTCATAATAATGAATTTTCCAATGGGAGATTATCTTTATCCTATTCTCCATTGATGTGGTTTACCATGGGGTTGAATCTTTGTTTTCCCCATCCTCTAAGATGTGCACATAATAGAGACCTTCTCATTCAGTGTGTTCCATTTTCCTGGCCACAGTGATTATTCCAGTTCTAGAATAGTGATCCAAACTTGTCCAGTGAAATTCTATACCAGGAGTTTTATGGAAAATACTGGAGAAGAGAAGCTTTCTGTCTTTGGAGTTGCTAAGATGCTGGAATATGAACTTGGAGCATGTGGGGAGAGCCTCCCTGAGAATGAGGGTGAGCCAAAGAAAGGAGAGCCTTGAGACAGAGAGAAACAGAGCCTTGATCACATTGTTCAAGCACCTGGTGCCAGCCTATGCCCTAAGCTATGTTGCTTCTTCACCTTTTACATACATGAACCAAAACATTTTGCTTAAGCCACTTTGAGTGGAGTTTCTCTTAACTGCCCCTAAAAAGTCTTGAATAATACAATTATATTTTTGTGAATCTTGTCTTTTCTTAGCTAAAATTATCTCTGAGTCATACTATGCTATACGTGCTCTCAACTTGCAATGTCTCCATGAAAATTGGGGCACGTAGACCTGAACCTAGTACTCTAAGTGAGAATAGAATGTATTGGTGTGGAGTACATTCGAACATTTTCCTTCCTTGTTTATGCTCCCGTGTCCTAAATTTTTACTGACAGAGGCACGGATTGCCTTAAACCTGTCTACTCCCTTTTTCTGTAGCTAGCCATCCCGTTGGCTTATATATTTGAGTTTCGTAGGCCTTTTTCACACAAAATCATATTAGGCTATGCCTCTCCTCTCAGTATCTTTATCTTCCAGCCCTTTCCCAATGTACTCAGACACATGTCCACTTGTCGGCTCTATTGAAATAGTTTTGACTTGTGAGCTTGAGAAAGTAACAATGTCTCAGAGCTTCAGTTTGCTTTACTGTAAAATTTTGTGGTATTGCTTAGGATACTTTTGATAGCAGATATTAGAAACTCCAAATTAAAATGGGTATTCAATAACAGGATACATTATCCATGACAAGAAATCTAGAGATAAGACAATATTAGTTTTGGTAAATTTGGTGGTTAGGTGATGTCATCAAGATCCAGGCTCCTTCCATCTTCCAATTTTGCTACATTCAATGTGTTCTCCTCAGGCTAATTCCCTTAATGGCTTCACAATGTCTGCCACAGTGCCATGCATCACAGAGGGACATGGAAATGTTCACCAGCGAAAGAGAGGCTCCTCATCTCCAAGGTTTCTTTTTAAGAAAGGGGAGAATGTTTCCTAGAAGCCCTTCAGGTTTCCTCCCACATCTTATTGGCCGGGATTCTATTATGACTATGTTTAAATCAGTCCCAGGCAAGGGATATGAGATGATCAGTTTGGCTTAGACCAGTGGTCTCAAACTAGACTTTTATCAGAATCACCGGGAGGGTTTATTAAAACACAGACTTCTTGGTTCCATTCCTAGAATTTCTGATTCAGTAGGTCTGATGTGGGACCTAGCAATTTCCTTTTCTAACAAGTTCCAAGATGATACTGACGTTATAGGTTGAGACCACAGTTGGATAACCTCTAGCTTAGACAAACATGATGCACCCCTGGGATCGGAGCTGAGGCTGGGGCCCATGTGGGGCAGGTGAGAAATAATGCCAAACTCAAAGGATCATCCTGTGGCTTGCAGATAATGCACATAAATTGCCCATCACCGTATGTTCAATAGATGTAACTCCTACTATTGTTGTTACTGCTATTATTGATTCTGTTACACGTAGAAATTGTATTTATAGACTCTTTCAATTTTACTTGAAAATTTGATAAGTATGCTTTTACATCTTATTCAGGTCATTGATAATATACTGAACAGGCCAGGGGAAGATAGAGAATTCTGAAAAGTGTAGTAGAGATTTCCCTGATCACTGACGTCAACCCACTAATCAAAATGCTTGTGATTTGGTTCTTAAGTGATTTCACTGTATTGAACTGTCATTCAGCCTTATTTTTCCATTTTTTCCAAAAGGATATCTTGACAGGCTATAAAATAATTGGTTTAAAATTTGCCCATAGATCTTTCTAGAAAAAATATAGAGTAAATTATATGTTCTGGCATTTTATTAATAACACTATCTAACATTTTTATAGAGTGCTTACCCTGTGTCAGATACTCTTCAAACTCTTTTACGTGGGTGGGTACTATTATTATCACTATTTCACAGACGAGGAAACTGAGGCACAAAGAAGTTAAATGGCTTGCTCAGAGCCATGCAACTGGTAAATAGAGGTAATGGGATTCTAATCTATCCTAATGTAATCTCTGCTAATAGGCACCACCACATATGAATAGTACAGTCAAAGGAAATGGTCATGATTATAATCCAGTAATACAGCCAGTACCTGTAACGCCTTCTCACACACATATCCACATACACATACACATCTGTCTCCTTTATTACAGCTTCTAAATGCTATACATTTCAGTACGTTCTAGTTCTTCGGAAATTGTTCAGTAAGCCAAGGTGCATGGGCAAGCTTTATTTGTTAGTGTTTAGTGACCACTGTGCTGAGTGGGGTCATCACGATTTATAACAGAGCTATTATAAATGGAAAAGTATATTTTAATATTGTATTGTCTATTTAACATTTTAGTAAACATTTAGAGTAGAAATATTTTCAAATGTTTGTGACAACTTTTGCAGAGTTTCACCATGGACTGGAATTGGAGAAAAATTATAACGGATGGCAACTGTGAAAATGGGAATTGGCAGTGAACTAATTAAGTTCAATAACCAAACACTCTGTCATGACTCTGTCCTATTTGTTACAAATGAGTAAATTCTGATGATTAATCTTGAAGTGACTGAAAATACAAACTAAATGGAAACTTATTTGAAGTTAGAGACAGTCATCAATATATTTTGGGTCCCTTGGCTCTGTTTTGATGACTTTTCTGTGTCTGGCATCTAATTGAACTTATTTTATGTCCTGATGACTAGTTTGTTCTTTGCAACTTGGCTGGAAACTTTGCAGCCCCAGGGAGGGAACTAATCAGCACTTTTTGAACTCCCTAGATCTACCTGGCCATGAATTTTAGCAAAACTAGGGCAGCTTAGCAGAGAGGTTAGGCATGGCTGTTTGGCTGTCGTCTGTTTCTCTGTCACATTGTGTTAGGTCTGCTGTACCAGCAGGTGTCATACTGGGCTGCACTTTCCCACAGAAATACATTAGGTAAAAATTCAGAACCATTTCCTGTTCTATAAATTCTGAAAATAGAACACCAGCCTCAAGCATTCTACCATACAGAAGCAGTAAGTTGTGCTATCTTAATTATGAATGCATCAAGTATGAAGGCCTTTTTCCCTCCTAGGTCACTCATGGAAAGTGCATACAGCATTAGGGTTGTTCATCCAGGTAGCCAGTCTGCCTCCTTTAAAGGGGTCAAGGAACATAGATATTTAATGAGTCTCCCTTTGCTGTGCTAGGCTGAGGTTGCCTTCTCAAAGGGAGCCTGTGTTTAACTCACTGGTTCTCAGACTTCAGGGTGCATCAGAATCATTGGCAGGGCTGCTTATGCCAGGAATTGTAGGCCCCCACCCCCGGAGTTTCTGAATTTACATTTCTGACAAGTTCCCAGGTGATTCTGGGAGCAGGTTTTTGAGAGCCACTGCTTTAACTTAAGGCTTTGTTTTTACTTCACAGACTTACCCAGTTGGATATATTACATTTGCCGTTTCCTTCTTCTCCACTTAGAACTGCCTAGCACTTGCCGCTTTGGGGAGCAGCTCACATTAGGAAGCCTTCTTAAAAATAAAGGTATGGGATAAAGAGTCACACTTAAGGTATTCTATTACATGTTAAGGTTTTTGGTTGCAAGTAACAGAAATGATATTAGCTAATGTAGTGTAGTAGATGCTGTGGGGCTCCCAGCCAGATGCCCCTTTCCAGACAATGCCCTTATTCCCTAACAGTTGCAAGTGCTGCAGATAATGGCTTATAGCTGTGACTTTTTACAGAAAATTACCTTTGACTAGCAAGAGCTGCCTCTCCCAGAGATGTCTAGGAAGTTTGATACCTACCTCCACCTGTTGGGGTAGTCACTAACTCACTGACATGGAGGTACCAAAGTCCTCTTAACTCAAGGTGGAATGACTCCGTGGTGCCGAAAGCTGCAGTGACCAATACACTTCTAGCCACATGTGGCTATTAAGCCCTTGAAATGTGGCTAGTTGGAATTGAGATGTACTGGAAATGTAAAATACACACTGATTTCAAAGATTTACTAAGAAAGAAAGAATGCTACATACCTCATTAATGATTTTTTATATCGATTACATCTTAAAATGACAATGTTATATATATTTTGGGTTAAGTAAATATATTAAAAATAATTTCACTTGTTTCTCTTTACACATTTGGATCACATTATATTTCTGTGGGCCACACAGCTACATGGGTCAGGCCAAGGCTATACTCTATTTGAGACCATATATTTCTCCAGAAGAAATCAAGATCGGATAAGTAGAAGGCTGAGGTCAGCTGTGCAATGGAATGTCATGATCCCTTAGCCAGTTTCTGTCTCTAAACCAGTCCTTACACCCAGAATCCATCAACTAAAAGAGAGGCTCGGTCCCCATGAGGCTTACAACTTACAGTTTATTTCAACTCTGCGGCTAACGTAAACAGTAATGTATATATTTGATTCTCCCAGTCCTTCCCCAAAAGACACTTGCAGCCATACACCAGGGTAAAAATTAACTAGGGAAAAGAGAATACCCACACTTTTTGAAGGCTGCTGTATATAAAGTCCAATTGGCTCTGACACTAGAGCACCTGAATTCAAAGCACTACCATTGACCCCCCAGTTAGAATGGGGACATATCAAGGTCCAATAATCAATGGAGCTCTAGCCCAAAAGCTTCTCACAGTGGGGCTGTTAGGTCCTTGGACTCACCTAGTAGCCATGTCTCCAGTTCCTAAATATATATTCATAATGGAACCCTCATATTTGTTCTCTTACCTGTTAAATCCAAGCTGTTTTAGCAGGAAAGGCCAAGGAGAAGCCCTGAAGCTGTCCTCTCCCTACCCCTGCTAATACTAAGTCCAATAATAATTCATCCCAGGGAAAATTACAGAGATTAATGTAATCTCAAAGACTTAAAGAAGGAAAGGATGGTAATTGCAATCGTATCTCCATTTAATTTACTGGTCTGACACTTGCAAAAATTGGATGGATCATTACATATGTCTGTGGATTACCACACACCTAACCAAGTAGTAGTCACAATTGAAGTCTCTAGTACATAGCTTGTAGCTATTGGTCTTGTCAATGTATTCTCCTCATACCCACCAGGAAGAATAAGTGATTTTCATTCACACTGATGAATATACACTCATGGGTATACAGCCAACAGTGCACGTCATAGTCTGCCTCCAGGTCAATGTTAACTCTTCCATCCACTGTACAATATACTCTGAAGGGACTTGGGCAGGCTGGACATTCTGTGGGACACTATATTTATCCAATATACTGATGGCAATATGTTAAACAGACCTGATGAGCAAGAAGCTGTAAGTCCTCAGAATGCCTTGGTAAAACACATGTATGCCAGAGGGTAGGAGGTAAATCCTACAAAACTTCAGGGGTCTGCCACATTGAAGACGATGTTAGACATCCAGTGAGCTGAAGTATAGTGAGACTTCCTCTTCAAAGGAAAGTAAACACATGTTGCAACCACGTGTCTCCTACCATCAAGAGAAAAAAAATAGCTTGGTCATCCTCTTTGGGTTTTTGAGGTAGCACCTGGAAATACTGCTATGACTATTTATTGGGTGAAGTGAATATCTGCCAGTTTTGAGTGGGATCCAGAACAAGAAAAGACTCTGGCAGGTGTGGGCTGCAGTACAAGCAGCTCTGCCACTTAAGCCATATGAACAATGGTATTACAGGTATTAGTGGTAGAAAAAGAGTTTACTAGAGACATCTCAATAGAAGAGTTGCAGGGCAGAACCCTGTAATTCTGAAACAAGCTCATTCAATTTTCTGCACAGAACTACACACCATTCATAAAGCAGCTCTTAGAATGTCCTGGGACATGGGAGAGACTAAGCATCTGAGCATGGGACATCAAGTGACTATATATCCAGGTTTGCCCATCATGAGCTGGGAGATTGTCAAACTCTTCCATTCACAAGGTAGGAGGGCCCAGAAGCAATTCACTGTAAATAAGATTGTAAGATCTATTGTAAGATGGAAGGAGTGCTTTCTTGAGTCTTGAGCAAGTCTAGAGGCATAATTAAGCTGCATGAAAAAGTGCTGCACAACCCCCTGTTACCGACCACTGCTGCTCAGGCACTTATCCCTTAGCTCACACCTATGGACTCATGGTGGGCATTGCTTATGGCCACCTGTCAGAGAAGGAAACAAAACAGAGCTTGGTTCATGGATCACTTGATCCACGTGAGCACAAAATGGTCTGATTTTAAGCCAAAGCTGCACTCAAGGATGACCCAGAAAGACAGGGGTGGGAGAAATCTTCCCAAGGGTAGAACTTCGGCTAGTGCATCCCACAACATCTTTGTGTGGAGAGAGAAGAGGCCCAAGGTAGGATAAACACAGCAGAGGCATATGGCTTAGCAGATAGGTCAGGAGCCTGGAATGAGCAAGACTGGAGGATTAGGGTCAAGGAAATAAAGGGAAGAGCCATATGGATAGACCTATGGAAGTGGGCACAATACGTGAAAATTTCACATGCACACCAGGGAGTCTCCACTCCACAAGAGGCACTAAAAACCCATGCAGACAGGATAGTTGAAAACTAAAGGAACTACACATGCAATGCCTAACTAGTTTTATAGTTTTTCTGATTTAGGAACGCAGTGGGGGAAAACAAAAATACTTGGTGCAGTAATTAGGATGTAGAGACTAGAAAACAGAGTTTCAGACTTCTTAATGCAATAAAATTAAGCAGTGTTAATTTTATTATTTTAGGTAACAAGTTAGGGTAGGATGAAAATTTTCTAACCAGTTTTCCATCTTTAAGACAGGAGTTCTCCAGAGGTGCTTAGGATGAGTTTTCTGGTTTCTGAGTTCTTAGGATACTTTAAAAAATATGATATTCTCAGAACATTATTTTTGTTTTTTGAACCATGTTGGAAAAGAGATTTAAAAATTTTCTTTATAATTCTTTCTAAGCCTTGGAATTTCTGAGCCCAGGCGGAAACCCCAGAGACCTGAATTAGCCTTCACTGAATGTAGAGGAATAATGGCCTCTTCCACCATGTCCATGCCCTGATTTCAGAACCTGTGTATATGTTACCTTACGTGGAAGAAGAGACTTTGAAGATGTGATTAAAGTTAAAGATCTTGAGGTGGGGAGAGTAGCCTGTGTTATCCAAGTGGGCCCAATCTAATAAAATGGACCTTAGAAGCAGAAAATGTTTCCCAGTTATGATTAGGGAGACAGTAGAAGAAGGAGGAAAGATTGGAAGTGTGAAAGGAGAAACCCACTCTTGCTGGCTTTGAAGATGGAGGAGGGGACCATGAGCCAAGAAATGTGTCTCTTCTAGAAGTCTTCCAGAAATGTGACTTCTTCTAGAAGTCAGGAATGGCCCTCAGCTGACAGCTGGCAAGAGATTGGGAATCTCAGTCTTACAAGGAACTGAATTATGCCAACAACCTGCATGAGTAAGAAAATGGGTCTTGCCTTGGACCCTCCATAAAGGGTCCCTGGCAACACTTTGATTTTATCCTAGAGAGATTGTATTGGACTTGAGACTTATAGAAATGTACAATAATAAATTTCTATTGTTTAGCTCATAAAAGTTGTGGTGTTTGTTAACACAACTGACAGATAAGTAAAACACTGGACTTCCCTGGCCTTTATCTCCTCATCTGCAAAATAGAGATGATACTATCTTCCTTTTCTATTGAGGACAAAATGAGATGCTTCATGAGACAGTGCCTGGAAAACTTTAAAATGCTATGCAAACAATAGATATTATTAGATTTAGAACTAGTTGATGTGGTAGTCTCAGGGGAGGTCTTGTTGGTACAAATAGCAATCACACTGATTGTTTCTAATGCTTGAAATCGCAATAAGGTAAAGGAAATAAATTATTTCAAATTCTGTTTTGGTACAGTAACATTTGACAATATCTAAGCCTAATGAGGTCACAAGAGTTAAAACAGAAAGCCCTGCTAATGAAGGTTATATACATGTCACAACTGGAATAGAAGACAGAAGAACAGAACGAGTGCTATTTTAATATAACTCTTGGCCTGACAAAATGAAAAGTTAATTAACATGAGATACCGAAAACCCAAATAGCAGATTCCATCTCCATTTTAGTTTACTGAGTTTGATTTGATTATGCTGATTCTCAAGCACCAATAGCTACCTGGTATTATCAGTCTCTTGGCCCTGATTTCTTAATCAGCAA
This sequence comes from Equus caballus, assembly GCF_041296265.1. Lineage (NCBI taxonomy): Eukaryota > Metazoa > Chordata > Mammalia > Perissodactyla > Equidae > Equus > Equus caballus. The sequence continues at coordinate 23,886,287 of NC_091704.1, forward strand.
AATAGCTGCTTCTTTCTTGCACATGGTTAATTTTGTTGGCTCATTTGTTTTGGAAGGGACCACAAAGTTTACTTAGGTAGGTGGATGGGCCACCTCTTTACTTTCGGGGATAATTACTTCCAAAGAAACTTTTAAAATTTAGGCCAGTGTGTTCTAATGTTTTTTAAGGACAATCGAAGCTAGGTGGTTGAGCATTTTAGTCAGTGAATACAGTCGGCCCTCCCTATCTGAGGGCTCCACAACTATGGATTCAATTAACTGTGGATTGAAACCAGAAACAATGGCTTCTTAATCTACCTTTTGTGGAGCTTTTGGTCTTTTGCTTCTGCTTGTCTCTAAGTGCTTGATCCACCTCTCCTCTTCTCACGACAGATCTCCTTTCTCTGCTTGTTTGTTAGCAGGTATATAGCTAAAAATGACTATCTCAGGCCAGCCTCTATGTACATTGAATTCAATTGCACATATCACTTTTTTCCCCATAGTACTGCTTAGTTTAAATTAAGTATAGAGAACGTAAGTGATTACTAGCTGGGTACTAGTAGAGGTACCACCAGTTTGAGGATTGGGTTTCTTTGAGTCTGATGCATACTCCTAGTTCAACGAGCTGTGGTGTTGGGGTCACATAGTACAAATTTGGCTGCCATGGACTGCAACTTCTAACAGGCAGCTCACAGAGAAGAGGGCTATGGGTCGGCAGACACCTCAACACATTCCTCTCATATTTAGTCACACTTAAAGCTTTAGTTCCTTGTACCTGAAGAATGAGGCAATTTCCCATTAGGTTTATGCCCTTGACCGAGATTTTTCACTATTTAACCTCAAAGAATTACATATTGCCCTCTTTCATATAGAACTAATGAATACAGTAAGTGAGCATAATATCTTATCTCCAATAGGCATGTCATAAATATTGTTGAAAGTAACAAAATTTTTGCGCTTTGTAGTTTACAATCATAACCTTTCTACAGTTATTTCAGTAAAGCTAGGAATAATATGTGTTCATATTTGAGATTATGCCAAAGTTGGTTATTTGGTTTTCCTTAAGAAAGGACTGATATAATGCACATTGTCTTGGGCTATCTTGAAGGCTAATGTGAAAGTATTTTTCTGCTTTCTGAGGGAATTTTCTGGGGGACATAATATCTCCTTCAAATATATATTGACTTATAACTAGTAAATCAAGGAAAGGTCTTACAATTTAGCGATAAAAATCTGAGTTCACAGAGTCTAAAAACATAATGCTGAAGCAAAAAACTAAATTCCCCATTATAGTGGAAACTTTGTCCTGTTTTATCTGTGGGGTTTCATTAAAAGGAAAACAAATGTTCTTGTGAGCAGTGCAACTAGAAATTTTTATGAACCTGGTAATATTGTGGAAAGTATCTCTAAGGCTGTCTAAGTTCTAGAATTCTAATTAACTTGAAGTTTCTGGAGAAATTGGTTACAAAAAGATTTAGTGATGCAATTTTGAGCCTGGATGTATTAGAAAGACCATAAAGGATTGGTCCAGGATAAAAGATTGACAAAAATGACAACATCTGCTTGCCTGAATTTGCTTTCACTATAGTTTATTTCTGGACCAATAAACAAGGCAAGTGACGTCAGGGACACAAATGATTGAGTTGATGCTGCTTCTCACAGCACCTCTAGTTTTTCTTGGAGATGCCTCTGATGTTTAGTATTCCCTAGCAGGCTACATGGACTGAACAATCCACAAGGTCAGAAAAACTGTTGCCTTTTTTTTTTAACTTTTTGGCTGGGAAGAGACTAAAATAAGTTATTTCTTGCTGTCACCATGGTTATATAACATCATGATCTATTTCTTTATCACTAGACATACAGGACACTTACCCATGGCCTATCACATTACACTAATCTTTTTCATTTTAACTTCAGGGAAATCGAGGTCATGAAAAGAAAATCGTTAAACGCTATTGCTGGGCTCTCCATTAGACCACACATTCTAAAGCAAGATAGAATGAATTCAGATGCCGGCTCTGCCAAGCTGTAGGAGCTTTGACAAGTTACTGAACCTGTCTTTGTCTCAGTTTACTCAACTTTAAAATTGAAATAAAAAGACTTCTGATTCCAAATACAACCTAATAATGGATATTAGACAGATCTTCTTACAATAAACATGTATGATATCGGAAAAATGTATGAAGTATTTGTTTTTGGGCATTGGACAACAGACGGTAGAATGCTGTGGTCCTTGAGTGAGGGAAAACACAGGAGATACTTCACCCCAGCTTTCTGCTTAGGGGTACTTTCCAAACTGTGGTACTTGTAAGGGGAACCTAAACAGAGACCAACAGCCTGGCTGTGCAGAAGAAACAGAGACAGGGGTTGGGGTTGCTGAGGTGAGAGGAATTTGTAGGGCAGAAGACTAGAGTAGAAGGAACTATGCAAACAAGAAGATACATATATTTGCGTAGGGATCCCCTTGAATATTTGGCTGAATATCAGCTGTGTAAGGTCAGAGTAAAACTCCATGAGCCTTGGGAAAAAGCAGCTATTGGGGGACTGTGAGCTGAACATAGATGCTACATATTACCTGGTTCTAGGAGACACTGGGATTGGAATTAGGGTAGAGACTTCACCGAAAACCCTGGACGTTCAACTGATATCTCATCAAAGCCACACCTTAGGAGTAGGGATAATCTAGTCTTAGAGTGAGGGGTACCCTAGACACTCTAACACAGCCTAAAAACAAGTTTCAACAGGATCAAATTGATCCATCCATACATTAACTACATGACAAAAATCTCAACGCTCTATAAAGTAAGATAAACTCAATCTCTCAAAAATGTATCATTCAAAATATGTGGCACATAATCAAAAGCAAGAATATGTAGTCTATAACCAGGAGAAAAAACAATCAATGGAGATAGATCCAGAGATGGCACAGATGTTGAAATTAGTATACAAGAAGTTTAAAACTAGTATGAAAATATGTCTGAGGATTTACAAGAAATTGTGGGAATAATGTAGATAAGGGATCTCATCAGAGAAATGGAAATTATAAAATAAGCCAAATGGACATTATTGAAAGAAAAAATACAATATTTGAAATGAAAATTTTCCTGAATGTACTTTCAACGGTATATTAGAGACTAGGATCAGGAAACTTGCAGACAGCTTAATAGTAACTATTCAGACTGAAGCACAGAATAAAATGAGACAAAAAAGACAAAAAATGAAAGGAGCTTCAGTTATCTGTGCCACAATATTAGGTGGTCTTAGATACATGAAATATGAGTCCTAGACAAAGAGGAGAGAGAGAAAGACTGAGACTGAAAGAAATATTTGAAAAAATAATGATCAAAATTCCCCAAATTTGATAAAAATTATCAACCCACAGATCCAAGACACTTAAATCCCAAGCAGTTTAAACATAAGGAAAACCACACCTGGGCACATCAAAGTCAGTTTGATGAAAGTCACAGAGAAAGGTTAAATCTTTAAAAAAGCTAGAGAAAAAGATACATTACATATAAGAGAACAACAATAAGAATGATCTCTACTTCTCACCAGAAATAATGTGAGCCAGAAGACAATGGAACTACACTGTTACAGTTCTGGAGGAAAAATAAGTGTCAACATAGAATAAAGATAGTCAAACAGATCAATGGAGCAGAATAGAAAATCTTGAAATAGAGCCATACCACAGTTAAACTGTCAGTTTTTGACAAAGGCACGAAAGTAATAATAGAGGAAAGAAAAGTTTTTTCTTAAATTTTCTAAATGATGATGGAACAACTGAATCTGTTTGTGAAAGAAATGAACTTTGACACCTACCTGACACCATACTTAAGAAAGAAAAAATAGTCAAGATGAATCATAAATCAAAACGTAAAAGTTAAATCTATAATATTTCTAGAATAAAACATAGGAGAATATTTTCATTACCATGGTGTAGAGAATGTTTTCTTGTACAGAACACTACAAACATTCACCCTAAAGGAAACAAAACCCCAACAAATTGGACCTCATCAAAATGTAAAACTTCTGCTCACTAAAATACTCCATTAAATAATGAATAGGTAAGCCACACATGGGAAGAAAATATTCATATTACGTCTCTGACAAACGACTTGCATACAAGTCACAATATACAAATAACTCTTCCATTCAATGATGATAATATAAACAGCCTCAATTAAAAATAGGCAAAGGACTTTAACAACAGATACTTCACAACGGAGAATGCAAATGGTCAGTAAGCAAAGGAAAATATGCTCAACATTCGTAAGGGAAATACAAATTACAAGAAAGATGAGAGATCATTACACACCCACAAGCATGGATACATTTAAAGAGGATAACAACACCAAATGTTGGAGAGGATGTAGAACAACTGGAATTCTCATACATTGGTTGGTGGGAACGTTAAATGATACAACCACTTGGGAAAATGTCTGGCAATTCTTTATAAGATGAAACAAACACCTAACCTATGGTCCAACAATTCTGATCCTAGTCCAGGAGAATTAAAATCATATGTTCACAAAAAGGTTTGTACAAGACTATAGACAGCAGCTTTATCCATAAAAGCTCAAAACTGGAAATAACACGAATGCCCATCAATAGGGAAATGGGAAAACAAGTTGTGGTGTATTCACACAATGGCTTTCTATTGATATATGTTACAAAATGGGTGAATCTCAAAAACATTGCTCTGAGTAAAAGAAGCCAGGCAAGAAACAGCACATACTGTATGATTTCATCTGCATGTAATTCTAGAACATGGTTAACTAAAGTATGGTAATAGAAATCAGGATAGTGTTGTCTCTGGAGATGGTTTAGGAAAGGAAACTTTTCTAGGAAGGGGCATGAGGGAACTTTTTGAGATGATGGACTGTTCTATATCTTGTATGCATTTGCTCAAACTCAATTTTTCCGTATGTGTATTGTACTTCAATTTTTTTAAAAAAGAAAATGAGGTGACAATAGTAACTATAAGAGTGTTGTGGAAATTCAGCTAATATATATAAAATACCTACAATAGTGCTTGATAAATTGTCATATATAAGCGTTAGAAATCACTATCATAACTCATACTGTTATTTCTAATGCTCCATTCATCTAATGTACTATTAGTGGTTTTGCACAAATATTCAAACCATGGAATATATTTCAGAACGTTAGGAATAATACCTCATTTTATTGTATAAAATGAGGCTTTTTTAGTGTTATTCAGTTCTGCTGTTAAAAAGCCATTGCAGCTGTTTCCACTCATGAAACCTCTTGACACTCTGCAAATTCCCCATCTGTGGTTTCCTTGCCAGCTGACTTCTAAATGGCCGCAACTTTTCCTTTCCATTCAATTATCTAGAATTTTAAGTACAAGTAATTAATCCCTTGATCAAATGGTATAGAATTAGACTGCTTTGATTGTTCCCTCCCCTCAGGAGATCTTAAGCTTTCATAGAATACAGCATTCAAAGCATATTTAAACAGATCATAAGGTGGTTTAGAAAATGGATTTGTGGTAATACTCTCAAAATCCATAGCCTGAAGCATTCATCTGATGAAATGAAACAAAAATAATCTTTTGCCTGAATTCTTTAGGGCATTGCTTATTCTATATAGTGCAGAAGTACCAATGTTTAAGCTAAATGGTAGGGTAAAAATACCAGTTACCTCCTTCAAGTGACAAATAGAAACCAAACATTATGGTAGTGATGATACTGAATATAAGGGGGTAATTTATTTTTTAAAAGGAATTTCTTTTTTTACCCTTCTGGTTTGGGAAGAAAACTTTGACTGACAGATGCTTAGTGAAACGTAAATGGTAAAATTGCAGAGTTGAAGATAACTGTTTCCAACCTATCATTGACAGCGGGAGTCAGCTGAACATAATTTCTTCAGTCTTCTGTGTTTTCGAAGAGATTTCAAAGTTGAAAACATCCTATCCTCTCTATGGGGTGGATACAATTTCTGGTACAGCACTTATAGAGTAGACAAGAGCTCAGAATAAACATCACAGGAGACTAAAAGACCAAGATAACTTATTAATTTAGCGAAAATAAAGCCATATTCGAACACGAATTTGCTTTGTATAATAATTCTGCTTCCTTTAAAAACTAGGTGTAATAAAATGTTCACCAGTTGGCTGGGAGTAGCTTCGTTAAGCCAATTCCACATAATTGCTGTTTGATCAAGCAAAGTTGAACAACAGCTGGCCCAGATATTAGTCTGTGCTCTCATCTTAGATAAAGAAGTTGGCAGGGCACATACGCTCCTTTTTTTCCTCTCCACTGCCTGGGACATGGGCTCTCCAAACTCTGTGGTGCAAGAACTTTTGAACTTAGATACCACATAAGATAAGCCATCATGCTATGAAAAACTTTGTCAAGAGACACGGTTTTCCATAATGGTACCTTTTAGCACTTGGAATTGCTCTTCTTAATGAAGAGACTTAGTTAAAAATAAACTTATTTTTTTATAATAGATTCCAACGGTTGAATGAAATCTTCAATTTCTTAACTTTCTCTGGAACTACTTTTCATTGGAAAACCCCTAATGAGAAGGCCTGAAGTCTGTATGATTGTAAAGATCCAATTCTCAAGAAGGCTAGGTTTCGAAAAATTAAACAGGAGATTTTATTGCTTCTCCACAATGAAGAGGGAAACCAGAAAATTAAACCATAGAAGTAATTTTATCTTAAAAATATTATATCTGTACATTGTTATATTCCCTAAAAGAAAGTCTTATTTTTTCATATCTTTATTTTTGGAATGCTTTTGCTGGTGAGTTGCTTTTCACATATAACATCATTTCGGGCAATAAAATACCAGACCCTTTTTATCATTCAATTAGAGTAGCTCTAGAAATTCTTCTTTCAAAATGCTATGTAAAATTGGCTCATTTAAAGTATCCCTGTAAACCCAGAAACTGATTTCAGGAAAAATCAGCCTACCAGCCTCCAAACACCAACCCATCCCGCCAACCAACAAAACAGTAAAACTGTGTTTATAATCATCAGTCTTTCAAACTTTTGTAAGGCCAATTGCAACTATGACTAACACTAAATTGTATGAGAACTATTTAGGCAAGGCAACCAAGAAAGAAATAACAAAATAAAACTAACAGACAAAAATCTCTCTTAAACAAATACTGTGTGGTGTAAATGCCTGACACTAAGCTTTTGATTGCCAGGATATCCATTTCAAAGATAGCCCTCTCACATAAAACATTGCCAGCTAGATGGCATAGCTACTAGTAAAACAACTAGATAAGAAACCAGGCCGCCCTACCGTGAAGTTCCCCTTTTAGAACGCCCTGGGTCACCTAGGAAACTGATTGTTTGAGTGACCCCGCTTTTCCCTTCTCATACTTTGCTTTCTGCTCTTATGTTTTAAATTCGCCAATAGAGAGAGAACCCTGGGCACCCAACCCTTGTACCCCAATAAAGGTAGAGCCCCAGGTCTGTGTTCTCCCCCGCTCCCCGGACCTCACGGTGTGGGCTTTGGGCACGCTGTGTATCCTCCAGTACCTGTGAGTAGTAAATCTTTTTTTTCAAAGTTCCCTTATGGGTGTTGCTGAGGTGCGTCTTCAATCACAATAAGAACCACGAGGGCTGGTGCAGCCACCATGCTGGCTCCCATGGGGGCTCATCACAAGCAGCGTGGGCCCAGGTGAGTGCCCCATGCATTCCTAGCCCACAGCATCACTATTAACAGGCTCAGACCAACAGGAAACATACCTCTAAAGAAATTTGTTCTTATTGCTTTTTCCCTAAAATCAAATCAAAGAAGGAAATTTTTTAAAAGTACAAATAATTTTATGCAAAAATCCAAAACAAAACTGCTTTGAGTATCCAAATGTATCTTAAATGTTCCAGTAATTGTAATAGAGAAATTTTTTCCTTTTTTTTTTTTTTTTTGGTGAGGAAGATTGGCCCTGAGCTAACATCTGTTGCCAAGCTTCCTCTTTTTGCTTGAGGAACTTAAACATTTAACTACTTACTTAGCCACAAACTTAACCACTATACCACTGGGGCCTGCCTGAGAACATTTTTCATTGTTTGCCAAATATGAATTAAGTATCTAACAAATTTATAAATGCCATACCTATATAAACACATCCTAATACCACAGATTAGAAACACCAGTATAACCAGAATTTACCTTAAAATCTATTTTAATTTTCAGTTAATTGCTAGAAATACAGCATTTTGGGAGAGGTGGTGCCTTATTGCATTTCCACCTTCTTTTTATTGGTATATTTATTCTTAATTATGAAAATGGTGTAACCACATTTCAAACATTTGGGATGAGGAGAAAAAAAACAAAACACATTCATAATCAGTTCAACACAATCCCTGTACCTCATATTTCAAAAAAAAAAGAAAAAGGTAAAGAAAAGGAAATCTCCGTTCTGCTGGGAAAGTGAGGAGGTCACCTTTCTCTAGGGTCTGCTTCTTGGGGCACTCACATGGCACCACATAGCTAATTTTTTACTATGTCACTGCTGTATGTTGGTGCTGATGACCGGCTGCTATTCTGAGCATCATTTTTTGTAATATTATCCCCACCTGCTGGCACTTTGAGATATTGCCCCCAAAAGCCTCTGAAGACGGGAAGCACCACGCTCTGTTTTCACAATTATTAGTTGAGATCTTTGTAGACTATCCCTGCTTGATTCAAGGTAAGGCAATGACACCAGACCCTATTGAAACCTGATAGTCTTGGTTCTTTTGGTTTTCCACACTGTTTAGTACCTTGTAATCTTGCCTGAATGGAGGTTGCAGCGCTGCTTCTGTCAGTTTTGAATGTTCATCATTTTGCCTTCTCTCCTTTCTCAGAATGGAAACTCCTTGAAAGGAAAGTATGTGCTTTATTGGTACTTAATAAATAAACTTGACTGGCTCACTGGTCCAAATAATAATATCTTAAACAACATAAAGAGAACACTAAAATTTCAATGCAACATAATAATTGATGTGCCTCTTTAGAGCCAAATATTCCCTATCACCTCTGTATGACTTGGTTTCCTCCTATACAACAGCACCAGTAAAACTGCAAACTTACCTTGTCTCTTACATCGAGCACCTGGCTGCTCTTCCTCCCTGTTAAACTGAAGCTGCTGCTTCTTGGTTTCCCCTCCCTTTCACTCCTCGATCTGATTTCTATCCTCACTACTCCACCAAACCTGCTCTCACCAGGGCAGCCAGCCAGTGCTTTCTCACTGAATCCAATAAGCACCATTCAATCCTTATTTAATGTGACCTGTTGGAAACATTGTGTACTGTGAACTATTCCCTCCTTCCGGGAACACTCTGTCTCTGTTTTCACAGTGCAGTACTCTCCTGATTTTCGTCTGACCTCCCTGGCACTTGCTTCCTAGTGTTTTCTAGGTCCCCCTCCCTGCCAGGTGCCCTTTAGGGTTATGCTTTCTGACCTCACCTACCAACCCCAGCACTTTATACATTTTTCCTGGGAAATATCATTTACTACCAGGACTTCGTGTAGCGATGATTTCCAACTCTGAATCTGTAACCCAGTTTTCTTCAGTGTTATAGACATTTTCACTTACATGTCTTATAGACAAATCAAAGTTACCACACCCCAAATGGAATATGTGATCTCCTTTGCACACTGTCTTCTGTAGTCCCCATCTCAGTGAACGCTTTCACTCTCCATACTGACGCCCAAGCCAGAAACCTGACTTTCACCCCTTCCTTTGCCATACTCTCCCATTCAATAGATTATCAAATCAATTCTATTTTTCAAAGCTATCTCCAGTCCACCCAGTATTTTCTATACTTACTAATACTTCCTAGTTCCAGCATCATCCTCTTTTTGCCTGGATTACCATTCGCAGTTTTGTTCCCTCTAATCCATCCCAACATTGTTGACAGGGTCATTTTCTAAAAAAAAAGTATGGCTATGTCACTGCCACTTTTAAGAGCCTTTGAAGTTTTATCCTGCCCTCAGGATAAAGTCTAAAGTCTCTGACACAGTTTATAAAGTCCTGCTTACTCTCTAGCCTTAACTCACCATTTCTTCCAGCACACTCTGTGCTCCCACTACACTGTCAAAGGGCGCTTCTGGGAATAGGTTATGCTCTGTAACCTCTAGTAGTTGAACGTGCTGACCCCCTGCCCCCAGAGTAGAGTAGTCCTTCCTTATCTGAGGGTTCAGTTACCCATGGTCAACCTGGTCTACTGTGGTCCAAAAATATTAAATGGAAAATTCCAGAAATAAGCAGTTCATGATTTAAACCTCCTGCTCCATCCTGCCCAGGACATGGATTGTCCCTTTGTCCAGTGTATCCATGCTGTATACGCTACCCTCCCATTAGTCACTTAGTAGCACTCTTGGTTATCAGATCGACGGTCGCAGTGCTTGCGTTGAAGCAACCCTTATTTTACTTAATAGTGGCCCCAAAGCATAGAGTAGTGATGCTGCCAATTCAGATATGCCAAAGAGAAGTTATTATTGTTAATCTCTTACTGTGCCTAATTTATACATCAAACTTTATCAGAGGAATGTATGTATAGGAAAAAACATAGTACATGTGGGGTTCGGTACTATCTGTGGTTTCAGGCATCAACCAGGGGTCTGGGAACATATCCCTCGCAGATAAGAGGGGACTGCTGTATGCCTGCCCTCAATTTGTCGCCATTCACTTGCTTATCTCCTCTTTATTTTTGAGTTTTGTTTTGAGTTTTGAGCTTTAGCTATATGTTACTTTCTTCAGAGGGGACCTTCCCTGACCACCCTCCTTCCCCCGCCATGGCTGTTCTCCCACCTCTTACTGTTTTCATCCCTGCCAGAGCACTGGCTGCGTCCCCGCCAGACTGTAAGCTCCTTAAGGGCAGCCACTGGGTCTTGCTGTATCCTAAGCCCCAAGCGCAGTGCCTGACACAGACGGGGAACACTTTAGATAGTTGTATCCAGTTGAGGTAAATCACCAAATAATCTTTATAACAATTTTTAATACTAACATTCTATGATGCTGAACTACAAAATTTGTGTTTTGGGAATGATTTTCTTGAAGATCTTTTTCTTACGCAAACTTAAAAATGAAGGTTTACAAAGACATGTCTCATGTAGAGTTTCTAATAAGAACTTTCAAAGCAAGCCACCAAGAATCTTTGTTTCTGGAAAGAACTTATTTTTCTTGAATATAAGCAAGGAAAACCACTGATTACACCTCTCATATACGTTTAGATATGCTGGCAGTTGCCATAATGAGGAATAAAGGTTTAACTGTTGTATCAGTTTCCTGCAGCTGCAGATAACAAAGTATCACAAACTAGGTAGCTTAAAACAACAGATGTTTATTTCTTACAGTTCTAAAGGCTGGAATTTTTCAATCAGACTGTCAGCAGGTTAACTTCTTCTGAGGGCTCTGAGAAGGAGAATCTGCTCCATCCATGTCCTTGTCCTAGCTTCTGATGATGGCTGGCACTCCTTGGTCTTCCTTGGCTTGTAGATGCATCGCTCCAATCTCTGTCTCCATCTTCATTTGCCAGTCTCCCTGTCCCTGTCCTCACATGGTGCTTTCTCATAAGGACACCAGTCATGTTAGATTAGGGGACCATCTGCTCCAGTATGACCCCGTGTTAACTTAACAATTTTATCTACAAAGACCTATTTTCAATAAGGTCACATTCTGAGATAGGGGGTGTTAGGACTTCAACATATCATTTTTTGGGGAGACACAATTCAACTCTTAACACCTGTTTTAGAGTACAAACACATGATGAAGAAATATGTTTAGCTTTTCTCAAGGAGAAATCAAAATTATCTGACAAAACCTCATCGTGCTGGTAACATGGGAAGTCAAATCAGAAGTAATCTTTAAGTCTCCAAAGTAACTTACGTTTGTTGAGGGAAGTAAAAACAAAGTTGTATGAATGAAAAGTCAACCTTCACTTCTTGTATTCCATCTCTACTTTGTATCCCATGTACTACTTTGAAGGCTTTGCTGTGAACAGGATGATTTGTGTCCCTCCTCATCTTTCCCCCAAAATATACAATACGTAGGGTGATTTTTCTTCCTTCTTTTTCTTTTCTTTGAAACCTAATGGGAATAGACTATATATCTTGCCATGATACTTGTCCCTTTTACCCTTTTTTACAATCTAATACTTTTTAGCTTTTGCATGGTATTATATAACATAGAAGTCCTGCAATTTATTTAACCATTTTTCTAACAACATTCACATTGTTTCCAGTTTTTACCACTTTGAACAACACCGCAACTGACATGTATTATCTTCTAACACGTGTCCTCATACTGATGTTTTAAGGAATGGAACTTCCCAAAAGTGGGCACGTTTGGTCAAAGGGTTTGTGCGTGTTATACTTTAATGGACTTTTCAAGGTTACTTTCCAAAAGGAAAGGACGTAGCATTTCACCTCCACTGGTATTTTTGAGAATGTCCATTGCCTCACCAACACTAAATGATTTTGTACTCTATAATTTGGGCTAATATTGGGAGGGGAGGGGTGAAAAATGTATCTATTTCTTTTTTTTTAATTGAGATAACATTGGTTCATAACATTAGATAAATTTCAAGTGTATGTCATTATATTTCAACTTACGTATGAACTTCATTGTGTTCACGATCAAAAGTCTAGTTTCCATCCGTCATTGTACAAATTTCTCCCTCTTCCTCATTTCTTTAATTTTCATTTCCCTGACATCTCACCTAAAAGAATGACAGAGTAGATAGTCCAAAGCTGATATGTTAGCCCCATGACATCCTGAAGTTCCATACTAAAAAGAAAGAATTTGGGACAAAAGGGATCACCTTCAGCTGTCTGTTCCACTGAAAGAAATCTATAGAAGTCCCACCCAACCATTTCCAATTGCATTTTACTGACCAGGTCTTAGTCACTTGACCATATCTATCTGAAAGAGGAAAGAAAATGTACGTTTCCAGCCTCGGTAGGGATTCTCAGGCTTTCTCAGATCTCTTCTATGGATACACGTGCTCTGCACTTCTTGTTCTCTCTGGAGAGGGAATTCTTAACATTATATGCCTGCAAAGCCAGGCCAGGGGCTGACAGCCAGGCCCATTTGCTTCTCCTAGAGCCGTGCTGTGTGCACAGGATGTGTGCTCTCTCCCAAACCTGCAGAGTTGGTCTGGCTTTCTGTGAGCACTCACTAACTGTCTGCAAAGGCTCTCTCTCACCATCCTTAAGGACAAGCACAGGGAGCCAGCCACAAGGTGGGGTATGTGTGGGTGAGGAACGCAGAGTATTGGGGGTGCCCATGGGCCAGTTGTGGGGATTTGTAGGCTGGCGTCTCCAGGGGCTCGTAGGTGGGCTTCCCGATGGAGTCCTCAAAGTGATTCGTATCTGCATCCCTTTGGTACGAAATGTTTTGCTGTTCTACTGGCCACTTTCTGCCCCACAGTCACGTAGTTCGCGACTCAGTATAGCGGATGGGGCCAGAGAGGAAGGGGCCCCTTCCTATACAACGGGGGAAGCTCACTCACACGCTCTCACTTTTCCATATGGGAGAAATTGTGGGCTGAGGTCTCTCCTGACGCTGAGCTGTGCTCCCTCCAGGAGAGGTGACATAGGTAAAGTAAAACTGTTCCTCTTACCCTCTTCAATGTGTCCCATCTTGGATTTTCTTTTGCTCCAACAGTGTGCTGGGACTTCTTTCGCTAGACTCTTGGACTGCCACAAAGGCCCTCTTATCTGTAGAGATTATCAAAATTGGTGTTCTTTTGGGGAGAGATGGTAGAAAATTCTTATTTTGCCATGTTGATGACATCATTCCCAGGGCTTCTAATGTCCTCTTCGTGGATGTTTATGTGGTGTCCAATTTTTCACCATTATGAATAATGCTGTAAAGTACATTATTGCTCATTCCTTTTTTTTCTGCAGAAGTGTGAGCATTTCTCTAGGGTATATTACTAGGAGTAGAATTGCTAGATGTAGGGTGTACCTCTCATACTTTACTAGAAATTGCTGAATTGCTCTCAAAATTGATGTAAAAATATACACTCCCACCAGTAGTACAGGAGTATATGAGGGTTCCTGTTGCTCCATATCTGGTATGTTCAACTCTTTTAATTGTTATCAGTTAGAAATAACATCCCATTGTGGTTTTAAAGTGCACTTTCCTGACTACTGGGGTGCTTACATTTAGATTTCTCTTTCTGTGAGTTTTCCATTCACATTACTTTTTCACTGTGTTGTTTTCTTTTCCTTATTGATTTGAAGAAGTTATTTTTTATTCTGGATAATAGATTTTGTTGATTGTGTACAATGTAAATGTCTTCTGCTAGTTGGTGACTTGTCTTTTCATTTTCTTTATGGTGGCTTTTGCTTTGCAGAAGTTTTAGTTTTAATGTAGTCAATGTAGTATTCTTTTCCTTTGTTATGATTTTTATGTCTTACTTCAAACTCTGAGGTAATCATCTTTATGTTCTTTAAAAATTGTTAAAATTTTGTTTTTCATAATTGTCATTAATCTACTTTGTGGTTGACATAATAATAATAATAATAATGTTATTGTTGTTGGATAACCTTTTGTTTTGGCAGCATTATAGATTGGTTCATTCTTCCTCCATTGATTTGTAATTCTTTGAAACATATAAACATCTCAAGTTTCCATATATGAGTAAGTCTGTTTCTGGACTTTCTATTTAGTTTCATTAATTTATCTCTGCATTGACACCAGACTTTTAAAATCACCATTTCTTTTTTTTTAAAGATTTCATTTTTTTCCTTTTTCTCCCCGAAGCCCCCCAGTACATAGTTGTATATTCTTCGTTGTGGGTCCTTCTAGTTGTGGCATGTGGGACGCTGCCTCAGCGTGGTTTGATGAGCAGTGCCATGTCCGTGCCCAGGATTCGAACCTATGAAACACCGGGCCACCTGCAGTGGAGCGCGTGAACTTAACCACTCGGCCATGGTGCCAGCCCCTAAAATCACCATTTCTTTATAATAAATTTTGATATCTGGTAGGCAAGTAGTCTATCTCATTTTTCTTAAATCTATGTAGTCTAAACTTGGCTCTTTGCTCTGCCATAATAGTTTAGAATCAGCTTGCTAGGTTCCATAAAAAACGCAGTGGAAATTGACTAGAATTAGTCTGAATTGAATGCATAGATTAATTGGGGGAGAAGTGATGTCTTTGTGATACTGAATCTTCCAATATAGGAACATTATATGCCCTTCAGATTATAGAAGTCTTTTATATCATCTTTAAACAAAGTTTTAAAAATTTCTTAATAGATGTCTTACAGATCTTTTGTTATTTCCATTCTTTGCATAAATGAATAAGTAAATAACATTTGTTGGTATTTGTCACAAATGTTATGTTTTTTAGAGATTACATTTTCCAATCTTTTGTTAGTGTATAGGACTGCAATTGGTATTTTTAAACTGATTTTATTTCCAGAGTCTTTGATGAAGTCTCTTATTAATTCTAATAATTTGTCAAATTTCTTGATTTTTCTGCTGACATTTATGTCTTTTCTCTTTTCAACCTTAATATATTTATTTTCTTTTTCTTATCAGTTCTTTAAAGATTAGAATTCAGCTGTAACCCTATCTGATCTTTATAATTTTTAGTGGTGAAATGGGTCAGTTCCACAAATGTTAGCTCTGGGGTGAATCCAGGACTTCATAGCACATGTAGGGATTTTCCTCCTCTGATTCTTTTCTCCCCATGATTTCCCCCTACACCCTAACTCTGAAAAGCCTCTTTTTCTGGTCCTCTGGCTAAAAAGCTGGGGTTTTAGCCTCACAGGTGGTCATGCACTTCCTGTGACTGGCTCTGCCTTGTTGTGAAGCTGCTAGAGAAAAGGGGAAGAGAAAAATAATGAAGATTTCCTTTTTCATAGTCTCTGAATAACAGGGACTCCTTTTCTTAGTTCTTCTCAGATTTTTCTCTCAGATGTTTAGATAGTTGTGTAACAGTAACAGCTGCATGTAGCTTCATGACTGAGGCTTGTCTGAGGCAGAGACTGAATAACAAAAACCCAGGGATTCCTCCCAGAGTCTCTGTCATGCATTGACCCCCCTCAACCTACTTCGTGGTCCTCAGGCCAGAAAAAGGGTTTCTCTTGAAGTTTTTTACTATCCACACCCTCTGTAGTTCCAGAGCTCTGGCTGCTCTAGAGTGTATGCCTGGAGGCATAGGGGAGGGGAAAAGCCCAGCAAAATCTCTGCCATATTTTTTTTGAAACAAGACATAAAAATTGTAAAAAGGAAAGAATACTGCATTGACTACATTAAAACTAAAACTTTTGCAAAGCAAAAGCCACCACAAACAAAATGAAAAGTCAAGTCACTAACTAGCAGAAGTTTGTTCTTATTTCCTTTTCACATTCCTCAGATAGTTGCTCGATGCCTCCTGTTCAGGGTTTCTGTTGTAATCATTGAAAGAAAGAGGGTGGAGTTTGCTTCCTCCAGTTTAGCTGGAAACAGAACCTCCATCGAAACGCCTCCTCATGACAGACAGGGGGCAGCACGGCTTCAAACACTAAGTCCTCCCAGGCTCTGGACTGTTTATTTATTTGTTTAGTTATTACCTCCCCACCTACTCTCTTTTCTCCTTCTGGATCTGCCACTACTATTCTATCTGCCATTCCACTGTCTTGTATTTTGTTTATAATTTACATATCTTTGTGTTCATTGTATATTGGGAGTCATTTTTTTTCTACTTTGTTTTCCAAAATAGAAATTTGATTTTATCTGTAAATGTCCTTGTTTAACTTATCCATTTACTTCTAAAGTTGAAACATCATAATTTTAAATTTTAGAAAATCTTTTTTATGTTCTAAATTATCTTCTTTTTTTTTTTTTTAAATTAAAGCTCTCATGTCTTTTCTATCAATTCTTCTTCAGTGGGATTCGCCTCTTTTAGGAGTTTAGCTTGGTCTTTGTCTTAGTCTGTTTGGCCTGCTATAACAAATACCACAGACTGGGTGGCTTATAAACAACAGAAATCTACTTTTCACAGTTCTGGAGCCTGAAGTTCCAGATCAAGTTGCCATCATGGTTGCATTCTGGTAAAGGCCCTCTTCCTGTTTCGTAGCTGGCACCTTCCCATTGTGTTCTCATGTGGTGAAAGGGTTGAAGGTTCTCTGTGGGATCTCTTTTATAAGAACGCTAATTCCATTCATGACCTAAGCACCTCCCAAAGGCCCCATCTCCTAATAATACTACCTTTGAATGTTACTATTTCAATATATGACTTTAGGGGTGACACACACATTGAAACCATAGCAGTCTTCCTCCATCAGATTTTGTTTCTTCAGTGAGTTTTAATTTTCATTACCTGTCTATGGTTTTCTAAAAGTAGTTTAGGATGGTAGGGTCTCCAGAACCAGGAAAATGACATCCGAGTGAGGAGTATGTGTGCAGGGAAGGCAGCCTTCAGCCCTCTCCACAAACCTGAACCTGAGAGCAATTCCACTCATCTTTTTAGGCATCCTTCAGGTCCACTGGGATTAGCTTCCCAGAACAATACACAAGCAGCCACAGCTGGACATGCAACTTCTTTCTATCAAGACTCACAGGCTTCTATCAACTGAATGGCCCAGAGAAATCACAAAATGTTTTTTTTCCCTTCACAACCTTTACTCTTCTGCTCCTCCCTCTCTCTCACCAATTCCCATGTCTGCTCTCCTCTACAGATTGCAGGAGACTACCTTGGGCCCCAGGTGGCCTCTCTAGGTCCTACCCACTTTGCTATTCAGGTTTTTGTGTTATACCATAGAGGAGAATCAGGGGTGTGCCCCAAAGACTCCATCTTCCCTGAATGTCCCATAGGTGCATTCTCATTCCTCAACTGCCAGTTGAAAACTGTTAAATGTCCTGTGAATTTTGTTGGCACTGATTTAAAGTTAACAACCTTGGTTTATTTCACTTGCCAAGGATGATCCTATCTCAGTTACTTTCTTAATTTGCATCAGTGTCCTACTGAGTAATAAAATGTTAACCCTTAAAAGTTATATTCCAAATCTCTGAATAGATCATTTGAAACATATAAATGGGGACATGTTCAATTTTATTTTCACATGTACAGGTCTCTTTTATTATTTTGCTTCTTAGAGTGCCTTAGGAAGATTTAAAATGAGACAAGTTTCTGAAAAATGCTTTCCTAAAATCCCAGACCCATTCCTGTAAGTCTGGCACTTTTCTATTCCAAACAAGCAGTGGCTATAGAACAATTGGTAATTTTTCTGACAGGTGGTAGGAAGCAAAACTTTTACTTTATGGATGGGACACTAAGGCCAGAGAAGAACAGATAACTTGTTTGGTGGTACCATTACACGAAGGTAAGGCTGGGACCCAGACTTGCATGTTGGTCTTCCTGCACCACCACAATGGAGCAAGGAAATGATTTAGGGACAGACACAGTTGATGGACTCAGACAATAGATGAAGAGACAGAGAGGTGAGAGAAAATGTGAGCTACCTTCCATTTTCGTAAGCGTCGAAGATGACTCAGTCCTTCACTCTGGTGAGTGGTGTTTTGAGGAACATAATGTTTCCTGTATGTGGTTCTTGTGTGTACATCTTTTCAGGAAGTGAAATGTTAAGAGCTAATAGTTGGAGAAGGTCTGAACAGGTCAATTTATCACTTCAGATACAGTCTACTCACCATATAGGAACTAGAGTTTTAAGGCACTTAGACAAAGGAACAATATTTTATATTAAGAATAATTGAAATTAATAAAGTCTATGTTTAGCTTCTCAAGTTTCTTCTTTAGTGTTTAAAATAACATTCCCTTAAATTTGTATTTATGCTTTATCAAGTAATCTTACATTCATTATCTTGTTTGATTTTTCCCTGTCTCTTATCTTTTATAAATTAATTTCACCAATATCCAGGATCACACATCTGGAAGGTACACAGTGGTTGATTCTATGCTTTAACTTCTTTTGGCAACAGAAAAACCTGTATTATTATTTTTCTAACAACAAGAACAACAGGACATTAAAAGAGGGTGAAAGTAAGAAGAGAGAATGAAGAACTCCTTATACTCTCTTTACTGTCAAAACATCTTCTAAGGAAAAGATTTGTTACTAGGCACTACTTTTGTGAATTTAAGTTAACATGTTCCCCTTCTCAGGATATTTGCTGAGAAACTTTATGCTTAATTGTGGAAGAAATAATTTGTCTCTATTAATGGAATTTATGCCCTATAAGCAGCTTTAGAAGCCTGTAAGTGGAGCAGTTATTTTGGGGAACATCTAGGGGATTGATTATATTCTGCCCTACTTATACTAACCCAGAGGTAAGATAATTGATGGCTGGAAATATTATTGCATTTGTACTTTCTTAAACGTGTGGTCCTTGTAACCTCATGCTATGATTCTTAAACCAGCTATGGGGAAATTCACAGCCTTCAATGGACATTAAATATTGAATGACATCACCTTTTTATTAGATATATGTGTTGATTCTAAAGTCATTTATTTATGTTTTCCATTGATGTGTTTGCTCTTAACAGAGTAAATCAAATGTTTATGAGAATGGCTGTCATTCTTGATGAAAGGCTGTGCTCATGATAATTGCACAGTCTTATTTCGCTGAGAGGTGCCCTAACTACCTTTGCCTGTGGTTAAGATTTATGGCCAATTTAATGCTTCACGGTAAACGTGCTTTTTCTGCCTGGGCTTGCTCATAAAGAATATCGACCCTGGTCTCTGGAGCTCAATGGGATCTTATGTGAATTGAATTAGTTGGGTGGTTTGCATTTCATGTGAATAATAATTCAAGGCTGTGCAGTAGAATTTCACTTTAAATTGGTTGGGCAAATTCATATTCTCACACAGGTATTCTTCCCAATAATGGTGTTGTTTAGTGGTGCAAATTGGACATAAATATATTGACATCCCAGGCTGGTTTCAAAAAGCTTTTACCTTCTGGTAAATTTGAAGAATGAAGAATGCTGAGGAGAACAGCAGTCTTTTTTTTGAAGAAGAAGACTGGCCCTGAGCTAATATCCATGTCCATCTTCCTCTACTTTATATGTGGGACGCCTACCACAGCATAGCTCACCAAGCGGTGCCATGTCTGCAGATGGGATCTGAACCAGTGAACCCCGGGCTGCCATAGTAGAAGGTGCACACTTAACCACTATGCCACTGGGCCATCCCCAAGCACTCCTTTTTCAAGGAGGTATTCAGAGTTCTTGAAACCATTATTTCCAGATTGTTTCACACCAAGTTGGAAGTGCTTCCATTTGGGCCTCTCCAGCTGAAGCTGGCTATGGTATTTATTCATTCGCTCAGCAAATATTTATTGAGTGCATGCTATGTGCCAAACTCTATTCTGGCTCCTGAGGATACAGCAGCAAAGAAAGCAGGCAAAATCCCTGCCTTTTCAGAGCCTATTTTTAGTAGGAGATGGATTGTAAACAAGGTAAATAGCATGTTACATACGAATCAAGTACTAAGGAGAAAAATAAATCTGGGAAGTGTTGGGAAAGGGATTGCAATTTATATAATGGGACCAGGAAGCCTTCACTGAGAAGGTGGCTTTTGCACAAAGATTCGACCAAGGTGAGAAATAAACCACACGGCTAATTAGGGGAGGATTATTCCTGGCAGAGAGAACTAAGCAGACAAAGGGAACAAGAGTAGAGGGTGAGGTAATGATGGAGGCTAAGGGACCAGATTAGGTAGGCCTTTATAGGCAATATTTAGCCTCTCTTTTCAATTCAAGAGAAACACTATCTAGGGCAAGTAAGGAATTCAATTTCTACTTTCAAAAAATATTACTGATGCTAGGAATGTTTCCTGGATATCAGGAGCCAAGATATACTTCTTCCCATTAGCACAGAAGGATACTTTGTGTTTCTTTTCTTAACGGAAAAAAAGACTAATGTTTGCTTGGCGTTGTGTCTACATTTCCGAATGGAAATTAATTCTTGAGCAGTTGTAATTTACTTGCTTCTCTACTGCTTCTTTCACGTCCATAAAGCAGAAAGCCTTTCTCTCTGCCTTGGGATTACTTTACAGGAAGTTATTATTACTATTCCTATATTATGTTATCTCTTTTGACTCTCTATTGAAACATCAAATAACTGCCTGAGATTCAAGGATTATCGCTTTGAGTAGCTTAATCTCAGTTCCATTTTTGAGATCATTCACACAGTGAGCACTCAATAAATTCCTGACATTGAGGGAAATTCATTCAATCCCGAGTATAGATGACCCAGTTCTCCTTGATCTAATCCTTCATTTAACTTGAACACCAAATACGTGGTGTATTTTCAAGCAGTTCCTATAAGGTATGAATGCTTGGGGAGGATGTTTCTGAAAAGAAAAGCTGGAGGTAGGAGAAGTAGACTCTACCTGCTGAATCTTTCTTTCCTTAAGAGGGCTAACTGCTCCTCCTGACTTTTCCCCACTATCATTTAATTACTGTATTTCTTAGGTATATGGTTTTTCTACTACATAGCACCACAAATAAAGGAATCATCGTTGTTTTATAATCATTATATCCCCAATGCTTAAGGTCATACCTAGTCTATTTTAGGCACTCAAAATATTTATTGAATGAATTAATTCATGAATTTAAATCTAATATATTCCCTTTGAACTCTTCAACCCCTCCAAAATTTTCACCCTGGGAACCCAATTCAGGTTGTTCTGCTTCTTGAGGAAATTAGGTAACTCTAAAAACAGTATAAGCCTGAGATAAGCAAGGGATTGGCAAGCAATAATGCCATCAACATGTAGACCTTGGGGTTTGATTTCTGGAGAAAGCCCATGGAGGCGGTTTATTCAGAGACCTAACCCAGACTAATCTCCTACGATGTGGCTTGGGAAAAAACCAAACAACAGAAGTCAGCAGCAATGATAAAAAAAAATAGGAGGAACCCTGTGACTTAGAACATTGATGTCCTTTTTTAACTCCAAAATCTCTCTTTCCAACCGTTATTCTCAAATCAGAGGTTCCATTTTGCCCAATCTTTCTTTACTGCTTAGAACAGACATGACAGAAACAGCGTGGATTCATGTTAAGTGGAATGGGATGTGAATTCCTGATTCACCAGCTAAGCCAGTTTATTCACCTACAAAAGTGAGATCAAGAGTCCCAACTCAAAGGCTTGTTAAGATTAAGTGAAATAAGACATGTCAAGTTTCAGCTTGGAATTTGGTATGTAGAAGCCCACTGAAGATGTTCCTTCTCTCTCCCTCCAAATGGTGGCCCAGAGGTCACTAATGGCTGTTGTTCCTTTTTTCCTATCTTGTGTACCTATTGGATGTTTAGGATCGAAAGGCTCAGAGTTATATACAGAAGTAAGGTAAGAAATGGAGAGGAAAAAAAAGAAAAGAGACTGAGGGAGAGAGAGGTGAAGAGTCCAGACAAAGAAAGGACAAAATTCTTAGGCAAGCCATGGCTAAGGTATGGTAGGATGATTTAAATAATTTCTTAATACAACTTCTTGCCTCTGATATTTTATCTTTCTAGTTCAATCTTCACACTTCAACCAGAGTTCTCTTCTTCATTGGCTCATGCCATTTCCTAACCCCTTGCCCCCATCTCAAATCCACATTGACATCCCTCTGATAATCCCTATGCTCTCTAACTTTACTGGATTGCTCACTGTTCCCTAAAATACCATGAATTTTTCTGCCTTTATTAACTTGAGAATCCCTTTGCTCAAGGGGATTGCTCAAATCCTACTCCTTCTTGCAGTCTTAGCTCAAGATACAGTGTTCTGCAGGAAGCAGGGTCGGTTCTTCCAGGTAGAATAAGCTGCTCCTTCTTGCTTACTCCTATGGAACTTTGTGCATACTGTGGCTGTTATGTTTATTTTTTCTGCCTTATTCTAATATAGAAAACATGATTATTTTATTTATTTATTTTTGCTGAGAAAGCTTCACCTTGAGTAAACATCTGCTGCCAACCTTCCCCTTTTTTTGCTTGAGAAAGAGTAGCCATGAGCTAACATCTGCACCAGTCTTCCTCTATTTCGTATGTGGGATGCCTCCACACCATGGCTAATGAGTAGTATGGGTCCGTGCTGGGGATTTGAACCTGCAAACCCCGGCCACCAAATCAGAGCATGCAGAACGTTAACCACTAGGCCACTGGGTCTGTCCTTAGAAAGCATGATTATTAATCATCTTAATCTCTGAAGGTATGAGTCTGTATGAGGAAAGAAAAATAATAAAACATGAAAATAGTCACTAGTTAACTGACAAATTGTAATATTAATCCCAACTCTTTCAATTCTTTTCCCCACTTATCATAAATTATATAAATCCATCACCAAAATATTTACATTTTTCTACTGGTTGGTGGATGCTATAGACATGCCATAATACAATTCAGATACAATGTGAACAAATTGCTGTGAAATTTTAAGAGCTACAAAAAATACAGGAAATCACAAAGTCCAGGTAAATGCTAAAAGTCACTCACAAAACTATTGACAAGAAAAAGACAGAGAAATTTGACAATGATGATGACAAGAACATCAAAAGTGAATAATTGCATACCAAAGCATTTGCAAAATTGATGAAGCTGGCTAACATTTTTACAAAGGAGGTCCTCTTTATGAAAGTGTTATAAAAATTCAAATGGAAAGTGAAGACCGTCATACTGTAAACTTTGCACAAAAATTTTCTAGAAAAAATTGCATACAAAACTCAAACATGTGGTTTATTATTTGTTGCAATTATAAGCTACATTTTGTTAAATATAAGATAAAGTAATTTTTTCGTGACTGAGTTTTATTTTTTAATGATACCAGCAAATTGAATACTATAATACATTAAAAAGATTATGAACCATGATCAAGTGGGATTCATTCCAGGGATGCAAGGATGGTGCAATATCCACAAATCAATCAACATGATGCACCACATTAACAAAATGAAGAGTATAAATTACATGATCATCTCATTAGATGCAGAGAAAGGATTTGACAAGATACAACATCTATTTGTGAAAAAAAACTCTGAATAAAATGGGTATAGAAGGAAAGTATCTGAATATAATAAAGGCCAGATATGACAAACCCATAGTTACTATCATTCTTTTTTTCTTTTGAGGAAGATTAGCCCTGATCGAACATCTGTTGCCAATCCTCTTCTTTTTGCTGAGGAAGACTGGCCCTGAGCCGTGCCCATCTTCCTCTACTTTATATGTGGGATGCCTACCACAGCACCGCTTGCCAAGTGCTGCCATGTCCACACCCGGGATACAAACTGATGAACCCCGGGCTGCCAAAGCGGAACATATGAACTTAACTGCTGCACCACAGGCTGGCCAGTTAATATCATTTTAATGGAGGAAAACTGAAAGCTATCCCTCTGAGAACAAGAATCAGACAAGGATGCCCACTTTTGCCACTCTTATTTAACATAGTATTGGAAGTCCTAGCCAGAGAAATCAGGCAAGAAAAAGAAATAAAAGGGATCCAAATGGGAAAGGAAGAAGTGAAACTGTCACTATTTGCAGATGACATGATTTTATCTATAGAAAGCCCTAAAGAACCCACCAAAAATCTTTTAGAAATAATAAATGAATACAGTAAGGTTGCAGGATACAAAATCAACATACAAAAAAGAAGTTATGTTTCTATACACTAACAATGAAGTAGCAGAAAGAGAGATTAAGAATACAATCCAATTTACAATTGCAACAAAAAGCATAAAATACCTAGGAACAAATTCAATCAGATGTGAAAGACCTGTACACTGAAAACTATAAAACATTGTTGAAAGAAATTGAAGAAGACACAAAGAAATGGAAAGATATTCCGTGGTCTTGGATTGGAAGAATTAACTTAGTTAAAATGTCCACACTTCCTAAACCAATCTACGGATTCAATGCAATCACCGTCAAAGTTCCAATGACATTTTTCACAGAAATAGAGCAAATAATCCTAAAATTTATATGGAATGGCAAAAGACCCCAAATAGCCAAAGCAATCCTGAGGAAAAAGAACAAAGCAGTAGGTATCACACTCCCTGACTTCAAAATATACTACAAAGCTATAGTAATCAGAGCAGCATGGTAGTGGCACAAGAACAGACACACAGATCAGTGGAACAGAATCAAGAGCTCAGAAATAAACCCACACATCTATGGAAAGTTAATTTTTGACAAGGGAGTCAAGAACATACAATGGAGAAAAGAAAGTCTCTTCAACAAATGGTGTTGGGAAAACCGGACAGCCACATGTAAAAGAATGAAAGTAGACCATTATCTTACACTATACACAAAAATTAACTCAAAATGGATTCAAGACTTGAAGGTAAGACCTGAAACCATAAGACTTCTAGAAAAAAGAAGAAAACATTTGCAGTACGCCCTTCAACATCAGTCTTAGCAACATATTTTCAAGTACCATGTCTGACTGGGAAAGGGAAGCAACAGAAAAAATAAACAAATGGGATTACATCAAACAAAAACGCTTCTCCACCATAGAGGAAACCATCAAGAAAATGAAAAGACAACACAACAATTGGGAGATTATATTTTCAAACCAGATATCTGAAAAGGGGTTAATATCCAAAAATATATAAAGAACTCATAATCTCAACAACAAAAAACTAACAACCCAATTAAAAATAGGCAAAAGATCTGAACAGACATTTTTCCACAGAAGATATACAGATGGCCAACAGGCACGTGAAAAGATGTTCAACATTTCCTTAGGGAAATGCAAATCAAAACTACAATGAGATATCACCTAACTCCCATCAGAAAGGCTATAATTAGCAAGATAGGAAATAACAAGTGTTGGAGAGGATGTGGAGAAAAGGGAACCCTCGTACACTGTTGGTGGGAGTGCAAGCTGGTGAAGCCACTATGGAAAACAGTATGGAGATTCTTCAAAAAATTAAAAATAAGATTAAAAATGCCATATGATCTGGCTATTCCACTTCTGAGTATTTATCCAAAGAATGTGAAAACACTAATTCAAGAAGATATGTGCACACCTATGTTTATTGCAGCATTACTTACAATAGCCAAGACTTGGAAGCAACCTACTGCCCATCAAGGGACAAATGGATAAAGAGGATGTGGTATATACATACAATGGAATACTACTCAGCCATTAAAAAGGGTCAAATCAGACCATTTGTGATAACATGGATGGACCTTGAGGGTATTATGCTAAATGAAATGTCAGAGGGAAAAAGTCAAACCATATGATCTCACTCTTAAAAAGAAGATAAAGACAACAACAAACAAACACATGGAGAAGGAGTTTGGATTTGTGGTTACCAGAGGAGAGCGGGGGAAGGGAGGAGGGTGAAAGGAGTATTTAGGCACATGTGTGTGGTGATGGATTGTAACTGTGATCTACACAGAAATCAAAATATAATGATGTACATCTGAAATTTATATAATGTTATAAACCAATGTTACTGCAATAAAAAAAGAAAACGATTAAATCCAGGCCAAAAATTTTTTTTTAAGTATACTTACTATGAACTTCTATTCCCTTCAATAAGGGGCTTTTTTCTGGTACAAATTATCTTGGGAAAATGAGCTCTTCCTGTAGTTGGTTATTTGCAGACCTTTTGAAGACCTTAGAATGCCACCTCCATTAAGACAAGCACTGTGCTTTCACTAGCCAATATGTTGCCT
Source organism: Equus caballus (assembly GCF_041296265.1). Classification (NCBI taxonomy): domain Eukaryota; kingdom Metazoa; phylum Chordata; class Mammalia; order Perissodactyla; family Equidae; genus Equus; species Equus caballus. The sequence continues at coordinate 23,912,842 of NC_091704.1, forward strand.
TGCACATGAACACTAATATACCATTGACCATGAGCTCAACACTGATCTCAGCACTGTACAAATATGAACTCATTTAATTATTAATATACTATTTCAAGGTAGGTATTATCTTCATTTTACAAATGAGAAAACTAAGGCATAGAGAATTTGAGTAACTTGTTGAAGGCCACACAGCTTTAAGTGGGAGTGCTGAAAATCCAACCCAGGCTATCTGGTTCCAGAATCTATGCTCTTAGCCAACACTCTATGTTGTCTCTATGATTTTAGGCTCCCTCCAGATGTTTGTGGAATAAATAAAATTTTAACAGTATATGAGTATGATAATGTAATCTGCAGATCAGATTCAAATGAGACTCTGAGGAAGGGGTGACCATTAAGGAGGTTTATGGTATCTTAGATGGTGATAACTTCTAGAAGAAAAATGCAAACACAAAGACAAAAACAAACAAAACTCTGAAAATACTTCCATTGAAATTAAGACTAGCTGGCTTCCTTCAATATAGTCTTTTATTCCATTTATATCTTCATTATTCTCTGATCATAAAATAGAATACAAAATGTAAATATTATAGAAACATCTTGTGCACATTTTGCCAACTGTTTTCTCTACAACATAGAGATACATCTTGCATTATAGTCTGAATTGCTTTGCTCCATTTGTCCACTATCGACAGTGCTGTGTGTTGTACAATGAGAACGCCTGTGGGCTAAGAATCAAGACATTGCTGAACTTTCTCTGTATAGCACGTGGCGTGGGGACTGGCACTAGGCAAATGCCGGAGTCCCTTTTCCATTCTCACACCCCACCTAGGTCCCCTTGAGGTTTTCTGCTTCCCCAACTTCCCCAGCAGCCCCACCCTTGTCTCAATTTATAGCAGCCTGTTCTCTTTTAGACCCTTGTCCAGGCTTTACTTCTGTACCTCAATCTCTTAGGGACCTGCTCTCTGCTGGGTGACAGAGACATAATTTGATGACCTCCCCGGGACTCCTAGGTTTGCTGAGTTGTCATGTGGGGCAGTTTGGGGGTAGGACTGGGGCTGGAGGTACCAGGCGCCTGGGCCCTCCTTATCTCCCTCAAGGAGAATACTTCACTGTTTATCTTTCTATAGGTACTGTGGTGAAAAGTACATTCTCAACAGACGACAGTAGAGCTCCTTTTTGGAAGGGAAGTAGAAAGGAGCTGTCTGTGTAAGGAAGACACTTTGATGTACTCTATGGAGTTTGAAGTTTAGAGATGGCAGGAGCCCAAGTAACAAAAACAGATAGTTAAACTATATGCCTGAGAAAGGGTGAACAATTTTTATTTGTTTATAATTCTTTTGTTGTAAGAAGTGGGCTGGGAGGGATGGAGGAAGGGGAATGAGAGTAGGCGGGTAAGGAAGAGAAAAGAGATAAAGGAGAGTGCAAAGAAAAGTCAGCAAGATGGAAATTCTGTTGAGGTGAAGGCACAGTGGGACATTCTCTGGGGGGGGGGGCAGCAGAAAGAACTTTCAAGAAGGGAGAATTTTTAAACATGCACCTTTATGTTTCCCTAATAATTAGAAAATAATTTAACTCCAAGTGATGTGTGCAAATGTAATGAGCATTGAAAACCTTGACAAGGATGTTTTCATTCAAGTGCAATGCAGCACAGAATAAGAGTAATATGAACGGCAGAGGAGTCTTCAAGCAAAGCAGGCAGTGGTTGGCCTCATCCCCAGGAAGCCACAGAGGTCTGCCTGGGGCTTTGCACTGCCACAGGGTGGGGAATTCAGAGTTTCAAACCGAACTTATGTCTCTTGCAAAGAGATTGGAGCAGCTTGTTGTTTCTGGGGTATATGTACATTTTGTTTGAAAAAAGAGTCCTCTGGTTAAAAAAAAATGTGTGTGTGTGTTTGTATGTGTGTGTGTGTGAAAGACCATTGAACCCTAATCCCTATAGCTCAAAACTCTTCATTTGCTCAAGTTGGTTTCCTGCCAGGGGACACTCAGTGTGGTAAAGAGACCTTGTGATGAGGAAATTAGACAAATAGAGGACAGAAGCTCTGTAGCACCAAGAACATGCTTGGCAAATAGTAGAGGTGCCCAATTAATAGTCATTTGAGTAGAATCCATAAGACAGTGCCTTATAGTACCGCACAGTCACCCAGGTCCTTTGCTGCCTGGGAGGGTCTTAGCCTTGGTCTCACATATGCCTCATATGTGAATTTTCTACTCTTGGTAGAAATTTCCTTCTGTTATACAGCAAGTCTGCCTGTGATACCAATCTCAGTAGAAAATGAAATATTTGCTGCTGATCTCTCCCCACCGGCTCGTGAGGAAATCTCCTTCCTGCTGAATTGAATGATGTTTACGTGGCCACATTAACGCTGAGGTCATTAGTGCTCTACATATAATCCATATTCATGAACTCTATGGGAAATGTTTTGCTTTTCCAGTTCCCAGGTAACAGGATCTCCCCAATAAGCTTTACTGTAGTAATTTTTATCTGCTTATGTTCAATGTCTTGTTTTCTGGGGAATGTTCCCTCATACATCCTTGCGGGCACATATTTGGGAATGAAAAGAAGGCAAAGACTTATCCTGTCCCCCACCTGCCACCACTGCCCACAAATCACCCAGAAAATTTGGAAACTGTTGGAATAAACGCGTCAAAGGATGTGGGACAGAGAAAGAAGATGATGCTTCTCTAACATTTCAGGTCTTACCGGGTTCCCTGCTTGACTTTCATCCTCTTCCCACAAATGTGCCCCCAGTTTCCTTCTCGACTACAGACTCAGTCCCAACCAGGGCCTGTTGGCCAGAGTCAGGGTTGGGTGGGGTGGGGAGAAGTGTCTCTAGATCAATACTTATTTTTTTTCTTTTAAAAAATCACCCTTTCCTTTGTTCTATCACCATGCACATGAGTTTATTTACATTCAGCTTGATGTGTTGTAATCACTACTTGTAGACTCAGCTGGCTCTGACAATGCACCCCATGGCTTGTTCAGGGGATCATGGTTCCTTGTATTGCACTGACAGGAACTGAATCATTGTTTTGTTCCTTCCTGGCTTATCTTGATGATTTATATTGTACGGCTGGTCACTTGGATCTTCCTCATTCTACCTTTTATGCCCCACTCTCAATTTGGCTGGTTTCCATTTCATTCTACGCTACCCTATCCCAACCTCTTGACTCTTGCCCCAGGCTGAGCTCTGATGAACTATGATTCCGGCGTGGTGGGCAATACGGATCCAGGGTTGCTCTGGGAAGTGGTTTCTAGGAACAAAACAGACACTAAAGCTAAGCAGGATTCCTAAAGAATTTTCACTTTTTTTCTATACAAGCAATTACATTGGATTTTGAATCTAAAATTATCTTTGGATTAGCACCATTATGGAATACTATAAAAAATTCAAGCTTCACTAATTGTCCCCAAACTATATTTTAAGATTTTTTCTTTGATTCCAAGATCCACTTAGATTTCACTTGTATTTAGTTGTTATGTCCCTTTGGTTTCTTTTTCACCACGTTTGTTTGTTTCTCATGGCTTTCATTTTCTACTGACCCTCTTTGAACTTAATTATCTCCAGAAAACAGACCATATCATGTCACTCCACACCAGTTTCTTTCTTTTCTTCAGTCTCTGTTGCTCCTCTGGAGTCATCATCATTCATCGCTCACACCCCTCTGGACCTATTCTAGTACTTGGTAATACAGCTGTACAAACTTTATGATATACCTGTCATTCTCCAAAGAAACCATGGGGTAGAGGGAAAAGTCTACGGTGTAGACGCACAAAAGCACAGACTTAAATACATAGACATACACGTGAGACCCTCTCTCCTCTGGGATTTCTCTCCTAGAATGTGCATTGTCAGACCAGGAGCCCAGGACAGGAGAAACAGAATCCCCGTGGTTGCCAAGGGTTACACTCATATCCCATTTGAGCATTAAGTGATAACTGTGGCTTCTGGTTGATGGACAGATACTAGTCTGGCAGTGACTGGAAGATTCCACTGTAGTATCTTTCCAGAAGATAGACTTCAAATACAGAGATGGCTCGGAAAAGGTTGAAGGCATTTTTATTGCAGAGAGAGATTTCTCTTCACGGGAAAGACAATAATTAATAGATGATAAAAGCTTGTCAGAACATTTCTTCATAGTCTGGACGAGATACTGTCAGGCCACGTATTGATAGGGAAGCAGGGAGCTGCCAAATCTGTTCCAGGCCTGCTCTGAGTTGGCTCTCAACAGTCAGAGATTACCTGCTGGTGCTGTTGCCTGCGTGTGAGGTTGGTTCAAGCGCTTCAGGATGGCTGAAATACTTCATGCCAATTTGGCACTGGGTGATGGCTTACTTTACAAGTGATTTGAAGTCTTGTTCTCTGTATAGGCTCTGTCTTCTCTATAGGAGCTTCCGTCCTCCCTCCCTTTCTTTTCTTGTCAGCAGATGAGTGCTGCCCTGTCCCGGGCATCACGTGGGGCATAGTGAAGGATGCAGTCAAGAGTCTGATGTCACACAGCTTGCAGTCAAGTAGGAGAGCAGGGCTGTGCCTTTTATAACATGGCTGTAGTCTACAGCTCTCACTTAAGAGGTGCTCAGCAAATCTCATTCATTACCAAAGGGAGCTGATCCTTAATCTCCTTCCAGTTCTCATGCACTGGACTGCTTGAGATGTTTTTGAATACTGAGGTTCCTTGAGTTGAAGGGGATGAGCCATGTGTGGCTATTACAGCTCATGCTGCTTTTAGTCAACACTCAGGTTGTTAGAACTCCACTGGAGAGGCCGGGAATATAACTCTGGAATCTGACAGGGAGTCAGTTTAGCAGGTTTCCTGAGAACTGCGGCTCTTGCAGTGAGTTCAAATCCTGGCTGTGCCATTTACTAGTTATATGACCTTGGGTAGGCTACTTTAGTCTGTCCTTATCAGTGCAATGAGAATTACAATAGTAGTTACTTCATAAGAGCTTGAGAGGGTTTTACCACAATTCAGGGGAAGTGCTTGGCATGTGGCCTGTCACACAGAAAGAGCTCAATAAACAATAGTGATAATTGTGGTGGTGGATTTCAGCAGTTTTCAGACTCTACATCAGAAGGTAGGACATATAATCAAAGCTTTGACGTCTTTTGACTACTCTGTCATTGAGTATCTGCAACAGTTATTGCTATAAGGCTTTTCCTTAGTTATCAGAATTCTTAATTTATTTCATTTCTCCAAATAATTGGATGATCAAGATCTTCCTCATATTCATACCTCATATCTCATACCAGAGATGCCAGTGAGTAATATTATACCTCATTACTTGATGCTGAGGGCTCAAGACATCTGGTGGAAAATGGTTAAAATCTTTTGTTAACGTGTTAATAAAAATTGATAAAACACAAGGAAAAAGATTTTATTAAGCCCCCTTGTTATCTTTTAGTAAATGTCTTTAAGAGGTACTTACAAGATTGTGAATGAAATTTATTTGATATGATTCTATGGTTAATTTACAAGATTTTATTTAAAAAGAATGACATAAAAAGCTCTATTCCCAAATGCTGTCCTGAGAAGAAAGCTATGAATACTGAAAAGCAGTGTCAGTTAGAGGTAGAAATCCCAACAGCTTTCATTTTTGCTTCTGTGCTATGGATATGCTATTTGGTCTTTGCTTCCCTTCAAATGAGTCTTATTTATTTAAACAAAATGCATTTTCTCTGCACCTAGAGTTAATTACCAAGCCGATAGAAGGCAAGCCTGCTATTAATTGTGCTGCGAGGATAGCTACTAACGTTAAAAAGTGGGTTCCCAAGTTCCTCATGGAATTCTGTTGCCCCTGTGTCTGCATAGCTTGATCACTCATTTTGCCCAGGTCTCTCTGCTCAAAAGTTAACCTCCTCCATGTGACCTTCCTTGAATATGTAATCTTAAATAGCATCTCTCATTGTTCTCTCTCCTCTAACTCTGATTCATTGTGTATAGCACTTACCTTGCCCTGAGATATTATAAATTAATTTTTAATTGCCTGTCTCCCCTTCCTGCCATCTACACCATACCAATGCTCACAAGTTATGAGAGGACGAGGATTTGCCTATTTTTACCAGTTCTATACCAGTCTTTGGAACAGTTCCTGGCTCATGTTGATGTTCAATAGGTATTAAGCAAACAAACCAACCAACCAGCAAACCAAGAGGCAGAGTGGCATGGCCGAAAAATTCTCGACTTTAAATTAAGGTACAGGTTTGACTCCTAGCTATGTTTACAGCAGAACTTTTTGTCTATAGGCGAGCCAACTAATTTTTTGAGCTTTAATTTCCTTGCATACAAAATGAGAATAACAAAATCTATCTTGTAAGGGTGTTATGACTTTCAAATGAGATGGTATATGTGCAAATGCTTTATACACTCCTTATAAACAATATCAGTTTAAAGAGGTTTGTTATTATCACTCACAGACTAATAATTGTGACTGTTGAACTATTCCATTTTAAGTTCAGAGGACATGACAGCACTTTATATGTTTGGCAGGTAGCCAGTTTATAAACTTTATGACAGCACTTTATATGTTTAGCAGGTAGCATGTGTCAGTTAAGTTTTGTTTTTTCTTTCCCCAGAAAACACAAGAGGTCTGTGCTGAAGTCTTATAATTTTGGTCATTTGGATGTGGGTCTGATTTTCGCCTGAGTATTCATGGAGTCTAACTATTACCCAAGCTCCTCCTCGTGGAAGAAAGACTTTTCTCTGTAGGTTTCTTGGTGAGGACATTCAAATAGATACCTGGGGCAGGGGGGTATCATTAACACAATTTTACCTGAAAATTCAGGAATTAAATAAATATGTGGTGGGTTTTTATTTTGAATGTGATGGTAGACTGTAGTTTGATTTGAATCTTTTAACCGTTTCTTAAAAGTTTGTTGTAATTTAGCATTGAATACCTTCTATTAACTAAATGCTATACAACACAATTTTTAGTATCTAGAATATTCTATTTTCAACTTTTAATTTTGGCAAATAAAAATGCATATAAACTTTAGAAATTTTGAGAAGTTATTGATATGAATACTAACTGAAGATGCATTCAATAAATTATCCATTTTTAAATTTGGCAATATATATCCAAAACTTTAAACATGTGTATAATCATTGATATAATAATTCCACTTCTAGAGATTTATCCCCCAAAACTAATCATGGTTATAGACAAAGCTTTATATTAAAGTTACTTGGTATAGCATTGGTTATAGCAGAAACCTCAGGGGAAATAATATAAATGTCTAATGATAGGGAATCAGTTAAATAAATTATATTATACTTATAAAAAGGAATAGTATAAAGCCATAAAAAAGGATGCAAAAGAATATTTAACATCACGAGAAATATTCAAGATATAGTATTGAATGAAAAAACCAGTCCATGTACTATGTGTATGTGTATGATTGTGTGTGTATAGATTCCTTTTTAAATAGAACAATCTGAAATTGACAGGATTCAAATAGAAAATGGTTTTTATTTGAACAGCTACTACCTTCAAATGTATTCTGTTGAATCTCTCTTCTCTGCCCCTTTTGATATCTTGGAAAGATGCTTTAGCTTTTCGGTTATTTTCTGTTGTGAGCATGGTCTCCATATTACAGTTCATTTTCAGCATCAAAAAAGTCCTGTCTATTCTAAATGAAAACTTTCAGGGCTGGCCCTGTGGCGTAGTGGTTAAGGTTGGTGTGCTTTGCTTCGGCGGCCCCGCTTTGGCTCCCTGGCATGGACCTGCAGTACTGTCAGCCGCCATGTTGTGGTGGTGCTCCAGATAGAAAATAGAGGAACATTGGCACAGATGTTAGCTTGGGGCAAATCTTCCTCTGAAAACAAAACAAAACTTTAAACTCACACCTGATTCAGAGTTCCTCTTCCCTTCATGACTCCTACTCCTCCACTGGGGCATGCAACAGAGAAGGGGTGTGTGGCCTGATTTTTCTCTCTTCCTCCCACCCCTTCCCTGCTGCCTCTGGCTCCTCTAGGGCTAGGCAGGGGAATGGGTATTAGAGGGACAAGAGCAACAATCTTATGTCACTGATGCTACTATAATCTGCTTGAGTGGCAGACATCCAAAATTTGGCTCTTAATCGGGTACAAACATGGATTCTTTGGCAATTTTGAAAAAGGCCCGTGTTGTATATTTCCTTGATATAAGCGATGTATTCAGTTTGAACTCTTACAACAACTTCTCTCAGTTTGCCCTTGGTGATGCATTCCATAACTTATCCCTCTAGGTTTCTCTTGCTCCAGTAGACTGCCCTCTTGTACAGAATAATTTCAAGAAAGCTCAAGCCCAGCTCTTCTCTATGGTCTTCTTGGGCCATAGAAAACTCATACATTCTTGCTACACCAAATAATCACAGTTCAAGGTTTCCTACTACTGCCCTCTCTCTTTGTATTACCATGAGAATCCACACTGGCCAACCTCCAGCTTTTAGCATTTTCCAAGTGAGAAGCTGGTATCAGCCTATGTTCATGTATGATCCCAGGCTCCAGAGACATCTCAAGTTCATTCAAGAACTCTCTTCAATGGCAAAGCTAGGTTTCTGCTGTTTAGGACAGATAGACAAAGCAATTAGAGAATAAATATTGGGTCACAGACCAGTCAGGACAATACAAAGAGGATGGAATTCATAAGCCAAGAACAAGTTTGTGGAAAAAAGGGGCCCTACAGAATTAATGTGGTTCTGCTTCTAGGATAGGTTGATGAACATATCTCCCTATAAGAAAAAAAAAGGAAGATATCTAACTCCTAGGGTTGGAGCTAAGGGAGTCCAAAAAGACATGAAGAGACAGTTGCAATATCCATGTATTTTCAACCTGAGAGCACTGAGGTTTACTACCTTTTCTAATTATTCTATATTCTGAATCCAACATGTAATAATTTATATCTGACCGTCAAATTTGAGATCCTTGTCTTAAAGATGAAAAATATGTGTTAAAGTTCAACATCAAGGAATATTAAAAATGTATTCATGGCTTCAAATAATTAATAATTTATTTACTTTTTCCCTTCTGACAGAAATATGACATAATTTTAACAGGATATATTGTTCTTTTAGGATAATATCAGTGAGCAATTTGGTTTACAGGATCCAAAGTATTTATTGCATTCTTATACTGTATTAAATTTTATTCTTTTTCTACACAACAGCTTTTTGGTTATAACACTTAAAATATTCAGAGTAACTAACCCTTTGTTTTAAATTTAGTGGGTAGTTGCTTAATCTTTTGCTTCGTTTCGAATAGGATTTTTAAAGTCAGCATGTGTATTAATGAAGAAAATGTACACTAGTGAAGTTAGACTCCCTAGAGAAAGGTCAGCTGGCTGTCTTCTAGGTAGCATCCATTATCTTCATGAATGCTCCGGTGGCTAAACCTCGGTCTTGGAGGCTCAGTTTCTAAAATTATCAGCACACTGAAAAGAAATTTACTTTTCAGGTATTGTTTCACATTAATCAAGTTAACAGAAATTAATATATAAAGCAGAAGGCCAATGTATTAATTTTCCACCAGAAGTATAATTGTTCACATTTAGTGGAAAGTTTTCATTGCTAACACAGCAACTGTGATGGTTAATTTTTTGTCTCAACTTGATTGGGCCACAAGCTGCCTAGATATTTGGTTAAACATTGTTCTGGGTATGTCTGAGAGGGTGTTTTTAGATGAGATTAACAGTTGAATCTGTAGACTGAGTAGAGCAGATTGCTCCACGATGTGGGTGAGACTCATCCAGTGCGTTGAAGGCATGAATAGAACAAAGAGATGGAGTAAGAGAGAACTCACTCTCTGTCTCTCTTAGAGCTGGGACATCATCTTCTCCTGTCCTTTATCTTGCACTGGACTGGAACTTATACTATTGGCACTCAGGACTTTGGACTTGAACTGGAGCTATACTATTGGCTCTTTTGGTTCTCCAGCTTGCTGACTGAAGATCTGGGAACTTCTCAGCCTCCAGTCTCCATAACCTTGTGAGCCAATTCCTTATAATAAATCTCTATCTATCTATCTACCTACCTATCATCTATCCTTGCATCTTTCATATATATACAATATAGAACACATATATCTTATATGTACAATTATATATATATATGTATGTGTGTGTGTGTATATATATATATATATATATATATATATATATATATATATCTCCTCTTGGTTCTGATTATCAGAAGAACCCAGTCTAACATAGCAACCAAGTATTCCCTCTTCCTAGCAATACCTGAAGTTTAGTTGGGTAGCCATACTTCACCCATGGAATCCAGATACTTTAGGGAAGGTGACCTATGTGTCAGGTTTAGGTGTAGACTGTGATTGGCCTAATAAGCAAAGAACATATTCCATTCAGGCATTCTGTGCAACTATACAGTTTATTATCCAAACTGGGAGATATTTGAGAGTGAAGGGGAGGGGGTACTAATAATAATTACTTCAGGCCAATAGGAAACCAGGAGGCCCTGAGGATCTGGAATGTGTAATTCTCCTACCTAAGCAATCCAGTTAGGACATATCTCTGGGTTCCTTCTAGGAATTCTAGGGCAGAAGTATGCCCCTTTCCACTGAACATGTACAACGTAGCACACAGCCTCAAATGAAGCAGTCTTTGAAGAAGGTAGAGTGTAGAATAGGAAAGAAACTCGGTCACACATTAAGCTGTTGGGTGCTGTAGACTCGAAGCCCACACTATGTTTGGATTTCCTCTCAGCTGAAACAATGACTCCCTTGCTTCCTTCCCTCCCATCCTTCTTTCCTCCCTTTCTTCTTTTTTTCTTTCTTATGGGGCCAGAATTTCTCCTTGAATTCAATTCTCCTATAGGCATAGTATGTAATAAAGGAGTGGAAATAAAGAAACATATGATTTCTATATATGTAGCATTTCTGTTTTTTACTTTTAATTTGAAATAACTACAGATCCACAGCAAGTTACAAAAATATGAACAAGGGGATCCTATGTACCCTTTACCTACTCTCCCACAATGTTGACATCTTGCGTAACTACTGTACAATATGAAAACCAGGTATTGACGTTGGAACAATCCACAAACTCAGTCAGACTTTACATGCACTGTGTGTGTGTGTGTGTGTGTGATGTGTGTGTGTGTGTAGTTCAGTGCAATTTTATCTCATGGGTAGCTTTGTGTAACTACCACCACAGTCACAATATATAACTGTACCATCCCAACAAGGCTCCTTTGTAGCCACCATCACCCACCTTCCTTTCTCAACTTCTGGCAACCACTAATATGTTCTTCATCACTATAATCTTGCTATTTTAAGAGTGTTATATAAATGGAATTATATAGTGTGTAATCACTTGAAAATGCCCCTTTGCACTCAGCATAATTCTCTTGAGGTTCATCTAAATTATTTCATGTATCAATTATTGTTCCTTATTATCGTTGAGCATTCTTCCATGTATGGATGTATAAGATTGTTTAACCATTCACCCTTTGAAGGGCTTTTGGGTAGTTTTCAGCTTTTGGCTATTACAAATAAAGCTGCTATAAACATTTATGTACAAATTTATGCTTGAACATAAATTTTTGTTTCTCAGTGATAAATGCCTAAAAATTCAGTTTCTGGCTCATAGCATAAGTCCATTTTTAGTTTTAAAAGAAGTTACTAGACTATTTTCCAGAGTACCTGTGCCATTTTGCATTCTTACCGACAATGTATGAGTGATTTGGTTTCTTTGCATCCTTGCCAGCATTTTGTGTTATCAATTTTTTAATTTTAGCCATTCTGATGGGTGAATTCTCTTAGTTTTTAAACAACTTTGATTTGAGCTTTCTGTTAGGTTTGACATAAAGAGTCCTAATTGATGTACCATGGGATGGGACAATCGAGATCACTAGGCAGCATATAGAATATTCATTAGCGAGCATGGAATCAGAACAAGGGGAGTTACTTATAGGATTTAAAGATGAATGACATCAGACTGTGATAACCTTAATAATTAGGTTATCCAAAGGAGTTATCTATCCCAGGAGCAGGAGGGAGCAGTTCCCGGGCCAGGGCTTCCCTCTCTCGGACAGTTTTTGCAGGGCTCTGTGAGCACCAGCCTTTGGGCTTCTTTTTGGTTCCATGTGTTTCTGTGACTGACTAGTCCTACTTTTGATGTGTATCTTTCTTTTCATACAAATGTGTTTAATCAGATTACAGTTATAAAATGTTCCCTTGGTCTCAGGTGGCTCATTCTATACATATAGTCACTTTTAAAGAGACACTGTACAGTAACCAGAAGTAATTTAAAAATGAATTCCCTTCTTTTCCTGCATCTCTTATAAAAAACAGTAAATGGTATGCAAACCAAAGCTCAGATACACTTCTCAAAACCTTTCTTTCCCTCTCAGCTCATCCAGCAGCTCTCATATGAAATTTTCTTTCTTCCATCTGATCCTCTATCCCCAAATCTTTACTTAATTTACTTGAGAAAAAGAAAAAGGTTTTCCAATATTCTAATCCATTACCCAGATTCTCCACAAGAAAGGGATCCTGGGAACCTGGTCATTCACCCAGCAAGAAAAAAATCCTTCCTTCTTTCCTCCTGGCCTTCCAGGCCTGCTTCTCTCTTCCCATTCTCCCTTTTTGTAGTACTGAAAACTGAAGATTGGTCTGCCCAAGGCGAGAACTTCCTTAGAGGTTGGGTGCCTGGGAGAAGCTGAGGCAGAAAACTAAAAATGTCCTGTTTGGAAGGCTGAGAGCATTCCCAAGTCAATAAATTTTGATCTCCGCATATAGTCAGATCTTGCAGACCCAGAGGCCATTCTATCTCAAAAGTAACTTGGCATCTCCCTGCTCAGTGCTACTATTTGTTAGTATCAGAGCTGAACACTCAAAAGGCAATGTTATTTCCCTTAGTTCTAAACCTCAGGGTGGCGATGGCATGGGGCTGAGGTCGGGGGTGAAGGAGTTTAAAGTAGAGTCTCACTGTGACCCCTGAGTACCAAGTACTCCAAGTACAAATACAAAGGCATAAACTCCCTATCTGCTTAGGTTGATTTGTTTTGCTCTGTTCCTTGGCCAGTCAAATTAAAAATGTGTGCTGTTCTCACAGACAGCCTGCAAATCCATCACTGCCACTAGGCGAACTGGCCTCAAGTGTGCGCCCTACTAATGCTGGGTCAGCAGCAATATCTTTAGAGATGAAAGAAAGCACATCCATTACCATATTGCTTTACATCTATCTTTAGTCTAAAAAATATTCAGGGCAATTTGCATTCAGTTTAGGACTGAAATATTACACTTGGTGTGCATAACAGTGAACTGGAGCTGTATATAACGTTGCTCTTCACCTTTGCATGCTGCTGCACAGTTGCCTGCAAGGCAAGAGAGCTCCCATTTCATAAACATTGACCTGTCGTGATCTGCATTTTGGCATACCTGGTCTGATAACCTGTGTGTAGCTGTGGCTGAATCTCAGATACAGAACCAACTGCCATTTCCACATTGTACTTAAGACTGATTTTGTGTAACTGAAGCTGTGATTTTGAGAGATTTGTTGACATTTATAATCTTGTTTTAGGATATGAACAGATTGAATGCATCCCTCTTTCACTTGGAAAGAGAAACCTGGTAATTTCAGCCACATAGGTCACATTCTGCAGAAAAGCCCTGAATAAATTTTCAGCATTCTGGGCTCATATATCATTATTTAACATCACACATGGATGCGTTTAGCCTGAGATTTTCTTCAGCTCTTTGTGATGACCACATAGTGTTGGATGCTCTTCTGTATGTTCTACTGTACATATCTGTTTATGAGTCTGATTTCTGTTGATGTCATGGTAGTGTTTGTCTCACTGATTCCTTTAATGTTAGTTCATGCCTGATGTTCTCAGCTAGGATGCAGAGTATCAGAATTGCCTATACCAGATCCTCCCTACATGCTCTCCTGACCCCCAGGGATCTGATACATCTAAACCTCTTATTAACAATAATTGATTTTGATGTTTCTCTTTATACATTTCATCAGGGCAGGAAGTAGTTTGGGAGAGTGAGCGAACCCCAGCTGGCAAGTGTGGTGGGAAGGGGAATTTGGTAGCTGACTGAGATGAGGTGAAAGTCCTCTGAAAGAAGTAACTGACAAGGAGATGGTGTCTGGTACTGCTGCTGTCCCAAGCTAAACTCTGGGTTGGCTGAACTGATCATCTTCCTGTCCCATGAAGATGCAGGCCAGTTCCCAGATTTTATTGCTCCAATTGGTTTGGAAAAGGTTCCTCTTGCCCATCCACGTATCTGATCCTACATTTGCATCAAGATCCTCCTAGGTCCTATCTCTTCCTTGAAGCCTTCCAGGTAATCAGAATTTATGCCTTCTTTGATTTCTGTCTTTTTCCGACACTTTTAGTGTTTATATTTCTCACTTTTGCACATATGTTGCTTATGTTCTTTAACTGTTCCCTGAGTATATGTCTCAACGTTCTAACAATATTACAAGTTCCTCAAAGGTTATAACTTTTCTTACTTTTTTTCTTTCTTCGCTGAAGAAGATTTGCCCTGAGTTAACATCTGTTGCCAATCTTCCTTTTCTTGCTTGAGGAAGATTCACTCTGAGCTAACATCTGTGTCACTCTTCCTCTGTTTTGTATGTGGGATTCCACCACAGTATGGCCACTGACGAGTGGTGTAGGTCCACACCTGGGAAGTGAACCAGGCTTGCTGAAGTGCAGCACACTGAACTTAACCGCTAGGCCACGGCCCCGGCCCCTAACTTTTATTACTTTTAAAATGTTCCAGAGGAGAGCACTTTGGACAGAATGGAGGAAGGGACTAATATTTATTTAGCACTGCTATGTGCCACACACCATGGGAAGCTCTTGATAGCTTACTTAAATTTATTTCTGCATGGTATTCTCTCATTTTTATAGATAATCAAAATGAGGTTGGAGTTTTTAAGGAAACAGCTGAAAAGCAAATGAATCGTAGAGAGACTGTAGAGATTTTCTGTAGGCTTACAAGACTCCAGTCTCATCTGCCTCCATAATACTTAAGCACCAGCCTCACTATACTCTAAAAGTGTGCCCAGTGTCCACTTTACTTAGGGATCCTACTGTCTTCTCTTTTTAGTATTTCATGTAGGTGATCTTTTTTCTACCTTAATATATTTTTTTCAATGCTAGCTTCATTTCTACTACAGTTTGTCTTATAATTTTAGATTAAGTGATAATTATATAATCATATTATCATCAATCAGTTGCCCAAAAGTGTTGATAGAACTTCTTTTGGGAGTACTGTGCTTATAATTATATACATAATTATTTTTTTCAAAATCACCTTTTCTCACCTATTATAAAGATACTTCTAGTAGTGGAAATAGAAATAATTTACCTTGAGAATGCTTTTTGTATTAGCATTGATTTTTATTTATCACAGAAAATAATTTTTACATGGATAGAATCAGAAAGTCATTGAACTGCAATTATATTTTTATTATCGAATATTTCCAAAAATTTCAATCTTTCTGCTCTGAGGTTTGGGTACTGTCAAGACTGTTAATTTCTCAGTTTTCTTTTATGGATGATTTGAAAGAATCAGTAAACTTCCTCACCAACTCTTCTGATCTTATAATTCCAGTCTGAAAATTTTGTTAATTTTGACATTTTCTAATATATCAGCTATTCTTCATCGGTTTTACTTCAACTATTGAATTCTTGGAAGATTTTACAACCAATACCACTTTTTCAGGCACTTTTATTCTTTTTATTAGTTTCTGACTGCCAAAATCCTGTTATTTCATTTTTCAGTAAAGATTTAATTTTTGAAAACTGTGTTTAATAGTTTCAGACTTTCAAAATGCTGAATATGTATATTTTTTCTGAATGCTAGCTTTCATTTTTCTTATTTTAGTGTCCTTAGAGTATGTTGAAAGTTTCCATCTTACTTGTCTTAATCCCTTTGCTAACATTGACATCTTCGGGTTTAGAAATACATATATGGCTTCTATAAAATTCAGATTTTACCCGATTTATATCTGCAGGTTGCCACCCAGCTTTTTAGTGAAATCTCATGCATGGTAAATATATTTTTTTATTATTTTAACCCAAAGTACTGGATCTCAGGAGAAGAAACAATTATGAGGCCATCTTATCCTTTAATTTGTTTGACACGGTTTTTGTACATGTGGCAGAACAGGTGCAGAACGCTGCACTGTCTCTGTTAATTAAGGAAGTATACAGAGGCAGTCGGGTGTAGAGGGACTGAGAACATATTCCAGAAACAGATAGCCATGGATTTGAAACCTGGATCTGCCAATTACTAGTAATAACTTTGGGCAAATTATTTAACTTTATTGTGCTTTAATTTCCTCTTCAATAAAATGGGGGTGATAGTAATCACTACCCTGTAGGGTTGTAGGAAGGGTTAAATGAGTTAACACATTTAAACTGCTTAAAATAATGCATAGACATATATCTATTGTGTGTGTGTGTGTGTGCGCGCGCATGCATGTGTGTGGGTATCTGTAGGGAGCACTCTAAAAGATTTTCTTTAAAATGAATCTGTCTTGGTTTCACTGTGACACATGAAAAGATAGCCATGGCACTCCACCTTTCTTATTCATAACATAATGTAGCAAATTTTGATATTCCACAGGGGCATTCTTGTGAACCAGAAAAAGATAAGTATTTTTTTAGTTTTTCCTTTTTGAATAGCATATGCTGATCTTTATGTAAAATGTGAGCAAGTCCTTTCCTCTCTTCACTCCTTTTTCTCAAGTCATTTTCTGCCAAGACATATTGGCAGCTCTGGGTCTTGCCTCTGACTGTCTCAAGAGGAAAAATCAAGGCAATAATTAAGTGACATAGAGATGTCGAAGACCATGATGATCTCTGCTCTTTCTCTTTTTCTTCTTCTTTTTTAGTATTATGACTTTCACAAATGGTCTTGGTAAATTTTGCAAAAGTTCCACGAATAAATCTGTAACCATATTCACATAGAAAAATGCTTACATGAATTCAAATTTCCAAGAAAAGGCCAAAGGCTGAACGCGAAGGAAATATATTACTTTTGTTATACACACTCATGTATGACCTGCATGTGCTAAATAAACATTTTTTCCTTCATCCATTTCATTCTGTCAAAAGTCCACCACTCCTTGAAGAATGTTCAAACTAATTGCCCTTTTGTTCATGAAATCTTTGAAAGCCTCTTCTAGAATGGATGGATCTGCTTTTTGTTTCCCCGGTGTTGGTTTCCTGTCCCACCCACCCTGCCTCACCTCCTGCCTACTGTAGTAGCTCACGTGGTTAGCAGGTCCTCAACAAATGGTTCCTGAATGAATAGATCTATAAATGACAAGAATTGATATGGAACTAAGGAATCAGTTTAATTCCTCATTTCAGCCATGAGGATATTGAGGCTCGGAAAGTTATTTAATTTTGCCTGAGGTCACACAGCAAGCACAGAAACAGGCAAAAAATCCTTTCCTGTGTTGGTGTATATTTTTAATTATAACGATTAAAATCTTAGAAGTACTTGTAATTAAGAATTGTAAATCTCTAGAATGTCTGAGACATTGTTTTGGAAGTAGTTGTAGCAACCAGGTATTTATCTCTAAATATTATAAATGGGATTCTTATTTAGCCAAACTTGTCACTTACACGGCTTTATAGAGAAACAGATAAGTTCTGTCTATTTATTTATTTTTTTATTGTGGTAACGTTGATTTATATCATTATATAAATTTCAGGTGTACCTCATTATATTTTGATTTCTGTGTAGATTACATCATGTTCACCATCAAGAGACTAATTACAATCCATCACCATACACATGTCTAATCACTCGTTTCACCCTCCTCCCTCCCCTCTTCACCTCTGGTAACCACCAGTCCGATCTCTGTCTCCATGTGATTCTTTGTTGTTGGTTTTATCTTCTATTTATCAGTGAGATCATATGGCATTTGACTTTCTCCCTCCGACTTATTTTGCTTAGTATAATACCCTCAAGGTCTATCCATGTTGTCACAAATGGCCAGATTTCATCATTTTTTATGGCTGAGTAGTATTCCGTTGTGTATATATACCACATCTTCTTTATGCATTTGTCCCTTGATGGGCACCTAGTTTGCTTCCAAGTCTTGGCTATTGTGAATAATGCTGTAATGAACATAGGTGTGCATGTATCTTTACACATTGGTGTTCTCAGGTTCTTTGGGTAAGTATCCAGCAGTGGCATAGCTGGATCATATGGTAGTTCTATTCTTAATTTTTTGAGGAATCTCCATACTGTTTTCTATAGTGGCTACACCAGTTTGCTCTGCTGCCAGCAGTGTATGAGAGTTCCCTTTTCTCCACATCCTCTCCAACACTTATTCCCTGTCTTGTTAATTAATAGCCATTCTGACAGGAGGGAGGTGATATCTCAGTGTAGTTTTGATTTGCATTTCCCTGATAGTGATGTAGAACGTCTTTTCATGTGCCTGTTGGCCATCTGTATATCTTCTTTGGAGAAATCTCTATTCAGATCTTTTGCCCATTTTTTAATTGGGTTGTTAGTTTTTTTTTCCTGTTGAGATGTATGAGTTCTTTATATATTTTGGATATTAACTTCTTATCTGATACATGGTTTGCAAATATCTTCCCCCAGTTATTAGGTTGTCTTTTTATTTTGTCGATGGTTTCTTTTACTGTGCAGAAGATTTTTAGTTTGTCGTAGTCCCGCTTGTTTGTTTTTTCTATTGTTTCCCTTGCCTCGTCAGACGTGGTACTTGAAAATATACTGCTAACACTGATGTCAAAGAGCATATGTTTTCTTCTGGAAGTTTCATGTCTTACATTCAAGATTTAATCCATTTTGAGTTGATTTCTGTACATGGTGTAAGATAATGGTCTACTTTCATTCTTTTACGCGTGGCTATCCAGTTTTCCCAACACCATTTGTTGAAGAGACTTTCTCCATTGTATGCCCTTGGATCCCTTATGGAAAACAAGCTGTCCATAAATGTGTAGGTTTATTTCTGGGCTCTCGATTCTGTTCCATTGATCTGTGTGTCTGTGTCTGTGCCAGTACCATGCTGTTTGGGTTACTATAGCTTTGTAGTATATTTTGAAATCAGGGAGTGTGATACCTCCAGCTTTGTTCTTTTTTCTCAGGATTTCTTTGACTATTCAAGGTCTTTTGTTGTTCCATATAATTGCGAAGATTCTTTGTTCTGTTTCTGTGAAAAATGTCATTGGGACTATGATAGGGATTGCAGTGAACCTGTAGATTGCTTTAGGCAGTACGGACATTTTAACTATGTTAATTCTTCCAATCCAAGAGCATGGAGTATCTTTCCCTATCTTTCTGTCTTCTTCAATTACTTTCAAGAATGTTTTATAATTTTCAGTGTACAAATCTTTTACCTCTTTGGTTAAGTTTATTCCTAGGTATTCTATTCTTTTGTTGCAACTGTAAATGGGACTGTATTCTTAAATTCTCTTTCTGCTACTTCGTTGTTAGTGTATAACACTGCAACTGATTTTTGTATGTCGATTTTGTATCTTGCAACTTTACCGTATTCAATTTGTTATTTCTAAAAGTTTTTTGGTGGGTTCTTTAGAGTTTTCTATAGATAAAATCATGTCATCTGCAAATAGTGACATTTCACTTCTTCCTTTCCCATTTGTATCCCTTTTATTTCTTTTCCTTGCCTGATTGCTCAGGCTAGGACTTGCAATACTAAGTTAAATTAGAGTGGTGAAAATGTGCATCCTTTCTGGTTCCTGTTCTTAGAGGGATAACTTTCAGTTTTTCTCCATTGAGAATGACATTAGCTGTGGGTTTGTCATATATGGCCTTTATTATGTTGCAGTACTTTTCTTCTGTATGCATTTTATTCAGAGTTTTTATCATAAATGTATGCTGTGTCTTCTCAAATGGTTTCTCTGCATCTATTGGAATGATTATGTGATTTTTACTCTTCATTTTGTTAATGTGGTGTATCACGTTGTTTGATTTGCTGATATGGAACCATCCTTGCATCCCTGGAATAAATCCCACTTAATCATGGTGTATGATATTTTTAATGTATTGTTGTATTCTATTTGCTAGTATTTTGTTGAGGATTTTTGTATCAATGTTCATCAGTGATATTGGCCTGTAATTTTATTTTTTTGTGTTGTCCCTGTCTGGTTTTGGCATCAGGGTAATGTTGGCTTCATATAATGAATTAGGAAGCTTCCCATCCTGTTCAATTTCTTGGAAGAGTTTGAGAAGGATAGGTATTCAGTCTTCTTTGAATGTTTGGTAGAATTCCCTAGGGAAGCTGTCTGGTCCTGGACTCTTATTTTTTGGGAGGTATTTGATTACTGTTTCAATCTCTTTACTGGTGACTGGTCTGTTCAAATTCTATATTTCTTCTTGATTCAGTTTCACAAGGTTGTATGATTCTAAGAATTTGTCCATTTCTTCTAGATTATCCAATTTGTTGGTGTGTAGCCTTTCATAATATTCTGTTATAATCCTTTGTATTTCTGTGGTATCCATTCTAATTTCTCCTCTTTCATTTCTGATTTTATTTATTTGAGCCTTCTCTCTTTTTTCCTTGGTGAGTCTAGCTAAAAGTTTGTCAATTTTGTTTATCTTTTCAAAGAACCAGTTCTTAGTTTTGTTGATTTTTTCTATTTTTTTTTAAGTCTCTGTTTCATTTATTTCTGCTCTGATTTTTATTATTTCCTTTCTTCTACTGATTTGGGGCTCTGCTTGTTCTTCTTTTTCCATTTCCTTTGAGTGCACTGTTAGATTGTTTATTTGAGATTTTTCTTGTTTGTTGAGGTATGACTGTATTGCTATAAACTTCTCTTCTCAGACCACTTTTGCTGTATTCCATAAATTTTGGCATGTCGTATTTTCATTTTCCTTTGTCTCCAGGAACTTTTTGATATCTCGTTTGATTTCTTCATTGACCCAATCATTGTTCAGTAGAATTTTGTTTAATCTCCACATACTTGTGGCTTTTCTGATTTTCTTCCTGTAGCTGATTTCTAGTTTCATATTGTTGTGGTCAGAAAAGATGCATGGTATTATTTCAATTTTCTTAAATTTATTGAGACTTGTTTTGTGGCCTAATATGTGATCTACCCTGGAGAATGTTCCATGTGCATTTGAAAAGAATGTGTATTCTGCAATTTTTGATGGAATGTTCTATACACATCTACTAAGTCCATCTGGTCTAATGTGTCATTTAAGGCCAATGTTTCCTTATTGATCTAACAGATAAGTTCTGTATTGCATTATATTCATCAGTAATCTTGTGCCATATCTAACTTGTAAATTTCTTTGGCCAATCAACTACTCACAATTGTCAGGTTACTTTGGTAAAAATGGAAGCCTCTGACCATTAGAAAGAGCTGGGAACTTTCTCCCCTCTACAATGCTGCTACCGTATGAACTGTTGGAATGAAAGTCAGCATCTTCAAGCAAATACATTCTTTTTAGCCAGCTGGCACAAAACATCAAAAGAAGTCTGTGAAGCCTCCACTTCTTGTCCTGACAAGGGCCTTATATGAATCATTCATTTTGTGGAAAATGTAATATTCTGTTAGCAGCATCAGCCAACCCAGTTGGATCAGGAAACAGAATCCAGCATTACATGGATGAACGCAGGATGAAATAGAGTTTGAAATCACAGGTGTTACTTTGAAGGTAGTAGCCTACTGGGCTCACTAGAGTTTTAGACTTAATTCATACAAGGGCAGAGGTGTCTGTGTAATTTTCCTAGCCAAACACATATCTTGAACAGCACTAATTTTGCCATTGAAAATTTACTTCCAAGATTCCTTGTGATAATCTATGGACCTTGTAGTGAAGATTCAGATATTGATATTTGAAGGCCTTGTCACAGTCCTGGAGAGTGGACTCCTGATTACTTCAAGAGTTAACAATGCCTTAGGTTGTGACTTAAGTTCAATTCACACACTTTACGTAACATGGTATTGCATTATATTAAAGTAAATTACAGATAATGATGCAGTACCAATACTCACCTTGGAGTATGGAGCTCTCAGGCATTCATTCATATGGTCCTGGGAGCTATTTCCTGTATTTTTAAAAGCCTGATAGAAATAGTACCTGAGATAAGGATTCACAGGTTAACTAAAACCATGTTTTTTTTTTTTGCTTTTTTGTTATTCCAGTATGGCAACACTAATTGTCTCATACATAGTAGAAATTGTTATTGACGATGATATGTTTTGAAGTATTTAAATGTATTTAAAACATATTTTTAATACTTATAATTTGTTTACAAGATCATCATATATAGGGCATCTTTAAGATAAAACTATAAATAAAAAGCCTGAATGGTAATGGGAATCAAGTAATATTATCAGTGAGTTTCTGAACAGTTGCCTCGGAAATCAGAATTCTGGGTTGTCTGTATTAGCACAGTCATGTACTGCATGACGTTTCAGTCAACAAGGGACTGCATATACAACAGTGGGCCCATAATATTAGTACTATATAGCCTAGGATTGTGTAAGTATATCCATGATGTTTGCACAATGTTGAAATGGCATAATGAAGCATTTTTCAGAACGCATTTCTGTCGTTAAGACATGCATGACTATAGTTTATAAGGCCGATATGTTTAAGAAATTATTATACTAACAGAAAACTGTATTGCAATAAACAAATACTTTGGAATCCTAATACTGACTCTCCATTAGGGATTCATGTTTGGTTTTGATTTCTGGAGGAAAAATAATAGAATTAACTTTTTCAAAAAGATACAAACTTGGGCACTTGAATTTCTAAATAATATATTTCATGAGCTGTAGGTGAATTCATGTTTCCCTCCATCCAGGGGAGGGTATTAATGGGAAGATACTCAACAGGTACCATACTGCCTGTTGCCTTCCCAAGTCACTTCTCTTATGTCATTAAACTATTTATGGCTTTACCACAAAGCCCTATGAGATGTATTCAGATGAAAGCCACCATTTATCCCTGGGCTTGGAACAACTACAACTATTTCTTTCTTTGCTCCAATTATGCCCTAACCCTTTTCCTCCAACTCAAACCAAACATAGTGCATATCTTTGATGGCAATAGAGTTTTTCTGCCTTGATATATCTGGTTCTAATCTGTTATTTTATCGTGGATGTAGCTTTTGTTTGTTGGCTTGTCAGTGATCCCTGATTTAGAGTTAAAGTGCTAAATATTGTTGTGCTACTTGAGAATATACTGCACTGATTACATTGTACAATATCATGTCAAAATAGGTAATTAAACTATCTTTTGAATGATGAGATCTGTGTAGTCACATGTAACAAAGAACTTGGCTCTGGCCTGGGGGAAGACATAGGAGTTTAGCCCATAAAAAAAACTTCCCATTGAAAGAAAGACAATGGAAGGCAGGTTCTGGAGGATTGTTCTGAATACTCTAATGTGAGGAATCTGGAGGAAATAAGGGTGTACCGTTAATGATATCCAGAGACTCTTTGGTCTATTTCATGCGTGGTGGTAGTGGTGGCGATGGTGACCATTTATGGCTATATTTGCTTTTAGTGATAGAAACTCAAAATACATGTGGCTTAAACAAGATAAAGTATATTTCTCCCTCAAATAAGCAAAGGCAGAAGATAAGCAGTAAGGAACTTGTATGATGTCCTCATGAAAATTAGGAACCCAAGTCCTTCTATTTTATTGTTATTCTATATTCAATATGTAGCTTCCACCTTGTGGTTCAAGATAGATTCTTGAATTACAACCATTATATGCTCAATTTGGCCATCAGGAAGGAGAAAGAGAAAGTGAAGAAGAGTTAGTCACTTCTCATTATGAGTTCTTACTAGACACTCTGCATGACACATTTGCTTATATGCTATTGGCCAGAACTTAGTCACATGACTTTACTTACCTGCAAGGAATTTTGGGAAATGTAACCTTTATCCTGGGTGGCTCTATACTCAACTGAAAATCATAATTTCTATTACTAACGGAAAAAATGGCAAATAAATATTAATAGTCCCACCCACAAGGAGTGTGTGCTGTGTAGCTTTAGGGAGCATGGAGCTGAAGGTACTCAATAGTTGGAGGTATCTAGATGAGTGAAGGAGAGAGAAGGTATGTCATCAGCTAGTTTAGTTTTAAAAAACCTGAAATCTCAGGTTCTTCTCTATGATTGAGCTATGTCTCTTGTAGATCCCCAAATAGTCTTTTGAGGTCATATAGCAGATGGGAGTGGGGCCACAATGGCTACCTGGCAATAGCTGAGAATCTGCCAATTTCCAGATGTGTTTCTAAGGACATGTTGTCTGCCTGTCACCTTGTCCTACTTTTAACTATTTCTGTATTTCTGCTATAAACCCTCTTCTGTTGGTGGTCCAAATGTGCTGCACTCTTGACTTTGTTGATAGAAGTTGATCTTAACACTCATTCAAACTATTATTACTTAAGATAAATATTATAGGATCAGAAGAACTGAACAGAGGTGCTAGAAATGAGCCTTAGGCTATGTAGGAATTTAGAGTATGATAAAGGTGGAATCATAAATTCATGAAGAAAGGAAGATTTATTAAATAATTAATTGAATATTGAACATGAGAATATATAGTCAATGTGAGAGATTAAATACAAAAAGTTAAATCTCTACCACGTGTTATACAGCTAAATAAATTCTAGGTGGATTAAAATGTTAAATGCTAAAAATGAAGCCATAAGAAAATGAGAAGAAAGTATAAGTCAATTTGGAAAGATTATTTTTTAAAATGATAATATTCAAAGAGGTAAGAATGGAATAAAATAAGAACTCTTATATGTAGTTAGTAAGAGTTTAAACTGTCACAACCTTTATGGAAGAAAATTTGGTAATACTGTATATATAGAGTTTTAAAATATTAAAATTATTTATCTTTGAAATGCCACTACAGAAATGAATCTTAAAGAAATAACCTGAGATATGAATAAGTATTTGTGCATAAGGGTGTTGAGTTAGTTTTGTAGTGCTGTACCACAAACTTAGCAGCTCAAAACAACACCTGTTTATTAGCTCGCAGTTCTGTGGGTCAGAAGTCTGGCACCGTGTGGATGGACTCTCTGCTCAGGGTATCATAAGAGTGAAATCAAGGTGCTGGCCATGCTGAGTTCTGGTCTGGAGACACTGGGGGAGAATTCACTTCTGAGCTCATTCAGCTTTTTGGCAAAATTGAGTTCCTTATGACTATAGGAGTGAGGTTCGTGTTTCCTTGCTAGCTGAGATTTGTGTTTCCTTGCTCCTAGAGGCTACTCATTCCTTGCTCCTTGACCTCTTCCAGCAATGGAATACTGCTCCTCTATCAAATCTCCTTGTGCCTTGAATATCTGACTCTCTTCTGTCTCTGACTTTTAGTCCAAGATTTAAAGTGGTCATGTGATTAGGTCAGTTCCACTACAATAATCTCCCTATCTTAAGGTCAACTCCTTTGGCACTTCAATGACACCTGCAAAATTCCTGCACAGCAGTATCTAGATTAGTGTTTGACTGAATAAGTGGGACAAAGTGTATGTACACCAGGGACTGGGACTCTTGGAGGCTATCTTAGAATTTTGCCTACCATGGTTTATCCCAGTGTTATGGTTAGCACTGAAAAATTCAAGTAGCCCAAATTTCCAACAATAAGATACTGATTAAATAAATTATGGTACATCTATATAATGAAAGATTATAGTGCTATTCAAAACGCCTTATTTCAAGGAAAATAAATATAATGCCATAGTAAAATCTGATTATAACTAAAAATGAAGCCATTAAGCTATGTATATGCATAGAAAAAGACTGGAAAGAAATACATGTAAATATTGCCAATGGTTGATAGGGTAACAGGTGATTATAATTTTCTTTATATTTTTTCATTCTTCTAGCTTTTTTATAATAAGCACACACTAATTTTATAATCAGAAAAAATAACTTTTTTGAAAAGCATTTTAGCATTTTCATAAGTCACCCAGTATTTTCTATTTCGGTCCTTTCATCCTCAAACCACGACCCTCACTGCCATACAAACTATCTTAGCAATTCTCTCACCTTATCATGTCTGGTTGCCTTAACTTGCAGGCTAGGAATCTTGCTACACCTTTCTCCCGTGGCTCATGCTTAGCTTTAATAACACTAAGATTTCTTGTTACTATCCACTTCCTCCTGTGCCTTTGGCAGACAATATTAAGGGATCAAGGCACTCTTTCCCCCGACCCTAGACTCTCCTCTGGGTTATTACAGCCAGACATGCCTGATCAGTTGGAATTGGCATGAAAGTTGAAATCAGCAAAGCACAAACTAGTCTGGGGATTGAGAGAGTCTGGCCATGCTTGGAGAGCCTGGGAGGCAGGCCAGCTGGGTTTCTATTAAAATGCAGGAATAAAGAGCTTATTGAAAAGGAGTTCTTCCAAAAGTTAGAGGGATAAATATACAACAGCTTGACTGTGGGACAAGGGGTTGTTGTTAAAGGAGAAAAGTGATTATGAAAGCAGGATGGCATTTGCTAGTCAGATTTCTCTTTGCCACAGCCCCATGGCTGAGTCCTAGGGAGCACAAGGAAACAAATCTTTATGAATAAGGTGCACTAATGAAGATGGCTAGTGGTAGTCCCACATAAACATAATAACATCATTCTAATATATCACATTCAGGAACTGTAGAGAAGTAGATAGTGCAGTGTTTGCCAATCATTTCCCTGGAACTTTCCAAACTAATTAAGAGTAACCTGAATAGGTCTAGAGTTTCTGAAATTCTGTGATGGGATCACAGACAGTGAGAATATAATTCTGCTACCATTTTAAGTTTCCTATCATAGCTTCGAATTTGTGTTGTCCATGGATATACGGGTTATTATTATAAAAGTTATGTGATATAGGTAGGGGAGCTAGTATGGTTTTCATTCTTCAGATTAGAAAAAGCATGGAGAGGAGGACTAGAACCCAGCTGTGACTTAGTTCTTTTCCCACTAGAAAACATCATGACTAGTCCATCAATACTTACCAAGCAAACACTCTGGATAAAGCCCTGTATGAGATGCTGGGGACTACACAACTATATGTGCAGACCCAATTTAGCCCACTGAAATCTACAGATGTGATTTGATTTGTAAACTTCAAATGAGTCTGTGTAGAATTTCAAGAATCATTATGTCGTAGGTTGTATTTTTCAAAGATGGAAAATCTTACAGGTTGTTCTTCCAGTGTGATGTTGACATTCCTTTAGTGAGAGGTTGGGCAGTTCCTTTTTCTGCCTTTAAAATGGTTGGAAAAGGCAATCCCCTTCAACTTGGGCAGTCCCTTTTTCTCCCTTGACCAGTAAAATGTGGAGGAATGTTTGCTGTGTGACTTCTAAGGTTTGCTTATAGAATGTGATATGGCTCAGGAAACACATGAGGGCTGAATCTGAGAAGTCCTACCTCATTGAAAGGCATAACAAATGAGAAGTTAATGTAAATGAATTTACTAGGGGTACTCAGAAAAAAAGCAATTCTTGGTGTTTCAAATTCTTTCTCACACTTTGGCATGGTGGCATGTTGAAAGAATTTGGAAAATATCACATGACACCAATAAGTTTACCAAAAGAGCCCTTGCTCTGTTGGCTTGCCAACTTCTCTTCTCTTCTTCTTCCTTTTCTTCCTTAACTGAAACCTCTCTAGTCTGCATTTAACTCCTAAATCAATCATTTGTACATGTATTTTAATCTCTCTAACTTTTTTCACTCGGCTATAAAATGGGGATAAAAACAGTGGTGAGTTTTATTTGCTTAATTAGAGTGTTATAGAGTCAACACATAATTGCCTATCACTGTATCATTATCTCTCTGATACTGCAACATCTTACTGTATTATAATTTTTGGATTTAAATAGGGAACTGTGTGCTGATGGGGGATGGCTGCTCTCCTAGACAGTGTTGAAAAGGCCTAGGCTGCAAGGTTGTAACCCTTTGAGGAGAACTCCTAGTCTCCTGAGTGGTGGTTACAGAAAGTTACTTGAGCAACATAAAAGCCAGCTGAGTGGCCTGTGTCCTCAGGTTTTTTCCTAACCTTAGCACTCCTCAGCATTTGGAAGGATGCTCATTTTTGTTCTGCCTGGTGCATAGGAGAGAACCAGGCTCATTATTTTTAGGAACTCCAGGGAGGCCTTGTCTTCCACTGCAAAACAGAGTGGTGTGGGGTCACTTAAGGCCAACGTGTGTTTTCTTTTGTGAGGGAATTAGATAATGCAATCCTAGGGGAAAACTAGTTGGGATAAGTTTTTTTTTTTTTTTTAATAGGAAAAGAGCTAGAAGGCCACAGAAGGAGGGACATGCACTATTAAATACATTTTACATTGTTCAGGAAAGTACAGCTCCTTTACAGAATCCACCTATGATAGTGGATTTAAACTGTGTTTCTCTCTGCCTCTTATGCTGAAAATAATGTAATTGGCAGAAAACATTGCTGAGGCAGCTGAATGAATTTCATGGGCTAAAACACCTGGGGAATTTGCAAGAAACAACTTTATACAATATATGATCAAGAAATGTGGTTCAAGGTACTTTGGAAAGGAGTGTTTCAGCCTTTTTTTCTCCTATCCAAGGCAGCTTTCTTGCGTCAATTCCCGTAATCACTGCCTGATTTCTCCTGCAGGCTCTGAGACTCCTAGAGAGGAGCCTTCTCAGCTTCAATTCTTTGGCACCTTTGTGACACATCCTGTAGGACCAGAACAGCGGTGCAGTGCTGGGCAAAAGGCACGTGCTTTGATCTTAAGGCCTAGGTTGCACTTTGTCTCTACCACTTACCAATGAGTGACAATGGGAAAGTGACTTATTATTTCAAAGCCTTGAGTTCCTAATTTTGTAAAAAGTCAGGAATAATACTTACCTTACAGGTATCCATTGAAGATCACACGAGTTGAAATATGAAATGCTTTATATACTTTAACATTTAAACAAATGTTAGTTCTTATATTTACTTTTTTCTTAATTATTTGTCCTTTCTCTCATGGTAGACTGAAGGGTTCTTGAGATTTTGAGTTTCTCGTAGCTTCTATCGTAATACTTGGTGTAAAGTAGGTGTTCAAAAACTTTTGAGGAAGGGATGCATGAATGAGTCCCTATTATATAACACTTGTGCCTCAATGACAGGAGAAATCAGAGGATTATAAATTAAACTTTGAGTATCTTTTCAGGTAATCATTTCTTAGAAGAAGATTCTTTTAAAATCAATGCATATGATGACCTGTACTCAGCTCTGTGGCCCAGGCTCCCCGGGACATATTTATGACTACGTACCATTCCTGAGCCTTGCTGATGCGCAAGTGCAGATTTAAAAGTTATGGAGTGAATTTGTAAGAATTAGGATGCAATGCAATTGTTTGGGATAATTGGGAATATGCTAATTTCCTTTTCAGTGTTTCACTGTGAAGTATGGTCCAGGAAATTCATTCTTATCTTTTAGAGCAGGGGTTCTCAAAGAGTGGTCCCTGGACCAGGAGCATCAGCTTCTCCTGGAAACTTTTTAGACATGCAGATTCTCAAGCTCCACCTCAGATCTACTGTATCAGAAATTCTGGGGCTGGGGCCCAGGAATCTGTTTTAACAAGCCCTTGAGGTGATTCTAGTGCATGCTCAAGTTTGAGTAGCTGACTGAGAATCTTGGGATCAAGAAGAAAAAACCAAAGGAGAGAAGAAAAACAGCAAGATTTTATTAGTTTTTAATATTAGATTTTAAAGAGTCCTTCTTTCCAGATAAAGAAACTGAGTCATAGAGATGGTAAATAACTTACTCTACTGGGTCAGCCTGAGAGAGCTGTATCCCTTTACATCAGGTTCTCCTGTGTAACTGTCTCTGCCATTTGGTAAACTCGTTAATGCTAATCTGAGAGATACAATATGTCACCTCTCTTAGGCAGTAACCTGGAGGTTTAGAGTAACTGAAATGGGGACACTGATGGTGGGACTTTGAGGTACTGCAGAAGGTTGGTCCTGGGGACAGATCCGACTTGTTAGGGTTCTCACATTGACCACAGAGAGTCATCGTTGTCTTCTATAGATAAGGGAAGACAGGACCCTGTCCTCACTGAGGTCAGCCCATTTTGGACCAATTACAAAATCTGTATTGTTTCCCTGGCAGTGGGCATTGAGTTGGCCCAAGATTATAAGACTTAGCAAAACTCAATCAGAAACTTGAGATAGTAACATTAACCGATTTTACACTGATTGAAAAGCTGTGGTGAGCACATGCTTTGCTCATAGGTAGGCCACAAAGGAGATAAAAGGAAGAAATGACAGAATTCAGGGACTTCATGGCCATTCCTGCTACAAATATCTCAAACAGGACTGCTACTTGATGAGAAATTGTGTGCACCAGAGCCAAATAAAGTCTCATGCTATCGTGGAAAAAAAAGAACATTATACTTTGTTCTTTCGTCATGCTTGGGTTCATACTGTCCCCATCAAAAATAACGTTTCACAATGCTGTTTGGCCACTTTAAATGATAATTGCTCTACTCTAGTCCCTGTAATTGCTTTCTTCCCTGCTTTTTCTCTCTCTTACTAGTAATATGCTGTTGTTTGTGTTTTGAAAGGATATTAACCACTAAAACCCTAAAGTAATGTATTTGATTTTTCTGTGGAAACTGGCAGTACTAATCATGCCTGGGAGCCGGTTCCCCCCGCAGTGTAGATGCATTATTTATTGTACTTTGAGGCAACAATTTCTGTCCTCCTCCTGCCTTCTGTTGACCTTCCTCCAACAGCCTGCAAGTTACCAATCTTTTTTACATTTGTCCTTACACCTCTATCCTCTCCTTGAAACAAGAGCCTGAAATTTTCTCGCCTCAAAAGCTTTTTCTAACTTGGGAGAAGACTAAGGAAGTTTTTATTTTCTACTATATTTCTAATAGAAAATAATCTTAAAGTCAGGTGTCACATTTTATACATTTCCAGATCTCCCACCATACCATACAGCATCAGGTGTTTAGAAAGGGTTAGACATATTTCTTAAATTAAATTACAGCAGTCACCCAGAAAGGAGAGGGGAAGTAGATAGAAAGAGCAACAAAACCCAGGATACGGTCAGCTTTTCTTCCTCTCCTTGACCTGGTTAACCTTGTTGATATAAACACACACATGTACACACTACACAACACTGTAAACAACTGTAAGGCCAGGATATGATATACATTTGGTATAGAACCTGTACTGCATTTAAACTTTGTGTGTATGTGTGCATGTGGACTGTGTCTTGCCAGCAGAGTCCACTTTCACCTTCCACATGGATGCCATAAATATCTCACTACCAGCGAGTGCACCTAGCTTTACTGGAGGCCTTTAGGTCATTGTAATTCGGGACAGTCCTGGGGCTATATCAAACCGTGGCTGTGTCACTGGGAGGACTGTTGAAGGACTTAATGAGAAGATGGAGAGAGATGTGGGCAATCATAGGAATGTAGGTCTGGGATGAAGGTTAAGAGATAATAGATTGGTAGAGTAGACACAGAGAAAGGTTTGAGTCAGATTGTTGGGAGAATGGAACAGTGAACAAGAGCATGAAACAGGGCATTACCGATCTAGACTGAAGAGTCTGTGAGTGCCTCCATTCTGGAGACTCATAGGCTGGCCCCTGCCTAAAAAATGTTACAAATGATCTGTAGGACTGCCTTTATTTCATCAGAATGGTCTTGAAACTATTGTCCATTGAAGGGGAGGGGAGGAAGCTTGAAAATTGAAATGAATCAAAGGCAATCAAGAAACTATATGGTCCTAGGGAGTGTGTGGACTTTTGGGGATATTGTCTTAGAAATGATAATTAAATTGTTTGGAATTATAGGACAGAATTATCAACTGAGTTGAAAAACTCATGTAGGCAGCCTGGGCACATAGAACATGACAAGGAATAAACTGTCCTTTAACTCTTGAAATATGTGTCTTCTATGATCGAGAATAACTAGAGGACAAGGTTGGATCTTTGGAAGCCAGGGGGAACCTGAGTTCTTTAGGGTTGTGGACTCCTCCAAACATAGAGATGTATTGAGGTTGCACTTGCCAATAGTCACTTCTCAACTACTTTTACTGTAGCCCTGTCCTCCTCCTTGGGCCTCCTCAGGAGACCCGGCGTTTGCAAGACCTCCTGAAGGTACAAAGCTCCCCATTGAGGTCCCTCTGGAGGACAGAGTTGTAGGCTCTAAAATCTTCCATCTCTCATCCTTGTTCCCTCACAGTTCCGCTTCCTAATCTTGTTGAGAGGCAAATGACAGTTTGGTAGGGGGTAGGATGGAGGATTATTTTAGGCACTGAGTTTCGCCTAGAAAGTAAGATAGTCATGACTAATGACATACAGGTTCTCACGGAGTAGAACAGGCCAACATAGAAAGACAAACAGAGCAAAGCTTCACCTTTCCAACTTGACAATTGCTTACCATTCTGTATTAGCAACTAGCCAGCAGGCTTCTGCATAAGCGAGGAAGACAATTATCTCTGGGGAAGTTTCTAGGAGTGCCAGTTAATCTTCTTTGCCCAAACGTATTACTCCCATGAATCTGTCACAGTATCTGAAATTCCACCATTAAAACCGCCTTCCTTTGGCTGAAAGCACTGTACCTCAAGTATTATTCTCTCTCCCTTCTTTTAATTGCAGTTCTGATGGAGTAGGGCAAGCCGAGCAAGGAAAACAAACATAGTCACAGGACTGGCCTCAAGGGAAGCATGAGAGTTTGAATCCTCTTCTGTTTGCATACATTCCAAGTTCACAGTCTCAGCTGCCACTGATCTCCTCTCAAGGTTGGAATGGCCAGTCTTAAGGGACTCTGTCTCTATGTCATGGATAATGGTGGCTGGAACCAGCTGGCTGGCAGTAACATGAAAAGGAAGGGAGACACAGGTGCAGACAGAGAAGATGGAAGTGTCACATTCTCATGAACTAAGTGGCTCTTTTACTAAAACTGGACAGAATGGGCCACTTCCCCTTCAGCAACCTAAACAACACTGGACAAGTGAACCACTGTATCATGTTGCAAATTAATCTTCAGTTGTCTTGCTAGGACTGTTCAAACTTCTAGTTCAAGATTTCTGGCTTGTATTGAAAGTTTACTTTCTCTTAGGCTCCCATGTTTATATCATACCCTCTTGAATCTGATTTTATTTCTTGCTTCTGGACTTTTCCTTTCTGGAATTTCTTTCATTATGCTCTTTTTTAAAAGAAAAATTTAGTGACTTCAAATTTACCTTATCCTCTACAAATTTTATAATCTTAATTTTTATTCTTGCTTATGGTTCTCTAACGAAGTCGTTAAATAAGATTGCAGTGGTAACACATTAAAATCCTCTTTGTAACTCAATGTATTTCCATTTCAGAATTTTTTTCCCCAGTGCTTCAGGCTATCTTTGGTATTCAGGATCCTGCTCACATCTGAACTAATTTGAATTAATTTGATCATTCAGTTACCATGAGCTTTGTGATATGTAACAACCTAAATCCTCCATCCCATAGAGTGAGAGTGCCACTGAAGCTTTGAGGAAGTTTTATCTAAGTGGTTGAAAGTGCCTGGGAAGTTTGGTGCCACAAAACTCCTGCTTAAAATGAAACAGACGAGTCAGATTGCTCCATTAAGTTGACCCATTAGTTTAGCCCAAATCACTAAATGTTTGGGAGCCATTGTGGGTCTGACCTTGGAATTGGTAGGCATCAAAGTTTTTAGCCCTGCCTGTGACTTGGTGGGATTTACCTTCACTCTTCCTACTGTCATAACATGGGTAACATTTCCCATTAATTGGGTATCTGCTTGTGAAGAGTCACACAATTATAAAGGAACTTGCTTCACAGATTAAAGATTAGTGGTGCATATTATCTGTTACTGGTAAATATATTTCTTGATATTATCTTTCTTTAATAGTCTCAACCAGTAGACTTATTGACAGAGAAACCTACTCTACTCTGGGAGAGAGGCCACTTGCCCTAACTTT
This sequence comes from Equus caballus, assembly GCF_041296265.1. Lineage (NCBI taxonomy): Eukaryota > Metazoa > Chordata > Mammalia > Perissodactyla > Equidae > Equus > Equus caballus. Next base: position 23,946,698 of record NC_091704.1, read on the forward strand.
CTTGGTGGCTACAGAATAGGTTGGAAGATATTGTAGGTCAGAGTTTGAGGGAGGAGAAGAAATTTTAGGAAGAGAGACCATAGCGTTGACAGTCTTTTTTCTGTATCCAACATGGTTTGAGAGTTCTAGCTAGAGTCCTCTGGACTCAAAAATAGAAGGGACCAAAAATGTAGGACATTAAGTAAGGGGAACTCATTCAGAATGGGCAGCTTAAAAACTGTGGATGCAAACAGTTGTCAGTTTTTCCCAGTAGAGCATTTCATATGGATTTATTAAGATGCTATATTTCTGTAAAGATAGACAGCATTGTCAGTACTCAGAAAATACCCCCTTCAGGATCAGTCCTTATTCAATGGCATATAGAATACCAACACTTACTCTGCAGAAGTACAGGAGAGAGAATTTCCCATTAGATGTTTCTAAAGTGTTAGTGTCATTAAGTGTGTGTGTGTGTTGTTGGGGGCCAGGACAGAGAAGAAGTTCAGGGACACATTTTCACTTTTTGCCAGAAATCTGAGGCGGTCTCCTAGTTGTGAGTTTATACAACCCTAGTCTGAAAGGCTGATTGCAATGTAGTGTGTGACATTGGTGTGCATTTTGAGTTAGAGACCAGAGGCATCATTTCATGGAGGAACTTGATGTTAATTCAAGATGGCAAAGTATGAAAAGGCTGAGGGACTAACCGCTGTTTACTTGGTAGGAGAGGAATAGGACAATTTGCGCAGGCGTGAATGCGCCACAAGTAACTGCATGTCTGCTATCCAGCTGAATTAATTCGCATTTAAAACCCTGAGAGATGGTCAAAACAGCCTCTGGGAGAGCAGAATATCAGCACTGAAACTTGTAGTGTGTTCTGTACTTTGGAAAGTAGGTTATCCTTAAGCATGAAGATCATTGAAGAAAACAGTTCTCATTACCAGTTACCACAGAGAGAGTCAATACAATGAACTTGTGGTTCTTTCTGCTTATTAGGCCACAATGTATACATCAGGAAAAGTCTCTCCAGCTCCTATCATTTCTTCCCAGACTTCAACCCCTATCCCTCACCTTCTGATCTGATATGGAATGAGAGGTGACTTAGTGTCATCTCCTGCCTGGATTCCTCTCTCTCTGTCTTCTCCATCTCCTTGAAGTTGAACTTGTTTGTTCATGATACTAGCTTTAACTTACAGATTCATGATAGTCCTAGTCCTTGAGTCAAAGCTGGCAGAAGGAGGTTGCATTTGATTGCCTATGATATCCTTCTTGCCTGTCTGCTGAAGACGTGTCTGAACAGAATGGAACTCCGAGCCTAGGAGTTAGAAGCAGCCCAATCCATCAGAGTTAATGTTGAGGGGACAACTCAGGCAGAATCATGAACATGAACCAGACAAGGGAAGTACAAAGAAGAAAAGGAGTGATGGATCTCAAAGCTGAAGTGGAAACCAAGTTGGCTCTCTCTGAAGGAAACTTAGAAGACGGGGATAGGGAGCCAGTTTTTTGGAAGCATAGGAGGCATATGTTCCTTCAGATGGAGCCAACTGTATTCTCACATCCCCTCTCAGATCCATCACTCCCTTTCTTCTTCCCACTTCCCACTGTTCATGACACTAGCTGAGTTGTCCCCTCAAGATTAAGTCTGATGGGTTGTGCTGCTTCTAACTTCTAGGACGCAGCTCCACTCTATGGAGCTGGTTTTATAGAATTCTTCCTTGATTTGCCTAGTTATCTCCCATCACTAACATTTGCCACACACACAGATGACCAGAAGCTTGCTATTCCATGTCTGACTCCTGACCACAGCCATTGCCAGTTTTCCCTCCTGTAATTCATCTGCCAAACTGACTACCTGTGAAAGGAACACTCATTTCCAGAACAAGGGCCAAGCTTTCATTTTCTCTTGAGTTGCACTTTCCTGGCTCCAATTCTATTGCCAGTGACCAAATGACCAATTATGTCTGGGGCCTGAGTCATCCAAGGTATGACATTTACAGAAAAGCCATACTCTTTCCATAATTTTTAGGATCTCCCTGGCTCCCCAATCCAGTCCCACCTTGTAAGGAAGAATGGATACTTACCACCACCTCTGGCCTCTGCCCTTATTTCATAATTCTAGCTGTGCTCCCCCCAGGCCTTGGTGGATACTAGCTTATTGTTAAGATCGTTCTGACTGCTATTTTTGCTTCCTGGGTGATCTGCCTCCATTATAACTTTTGTTAGCTAGCCCTTTCATGCTGTATTCTCTGTCTGCTGTATAGTTAGAATTTCTTTGTGTTTTATGTTTCTTGAACTTCTGCCTTGGGGTCTGACCTTTCTTAATCAATATTTTGTGGCATGGTTTGCATGCTTGTACCTCCTTTACACACTTATTTGGTTAGATTCATGCTGATTCCTTGAACCAGTCTTTGGTTCCAGTATCTGCTTCACTGTCCATTCTTAAATTTAAAACACTTCTTTCCTTACAGTGATTAATATCCTGGCTGTGACTACATCTAGATTGTTGGAACCACTATGGTTCTGTCCTTGCTACTCAGGCCTACTGTACTACATGCTTGGTGTAGATAATGGTCATTCTGATTATCTGTGAATAAAGAATGAGGGAGGCCTAAAGAAAGGACAGAAGAAACTCACAAAGTATCTATCTACTAGAAATAGAGGCAAGCTTCACGGAACTAGAAAAGTGATTAGTCACCATCTTTCTCTTATAGTGGCCACGGAGTCTATCATTTCCACTTCTCTCTGTATATCCGCAACATTCTTGTTCTTTCTGGACTAGCTTTCTCTATATGCCTGTTAGTTTTACCTTCCATAACTTTGGTCTGCTATAGATTGACCTATATATTGGTTCCCATAAGATGAGGTATCTATTCCTGATCCAATCAGAGATGACTGAGAAGGGGGCTCTAGTGGCAAAACATAGCCATCCAGACCCATCACTTCAGCAGAGGTCATGAGCAAGGATAACTTCCAAAGAAAAAGGAAGAGACTGAACATGTTCCCTAATACAATTAACTAAGAATTTGACTAAAATGTGGTCAATTCAATGGCCATGTATGGATAGGTCAATAATATTTTAAAAAAAGCAAAAAAAAAAGAAAACTAAGTACTGCAAAGTGATAGAAGTAGTGTTAAAATTTCAGAGACAAGTGATTGAACCTAATCAGGTGTGATAAGTTGGCAAAGAAATACACACTAAAGGGAGGTAAGAAATAAATGAAATTTAGAGAGTGGAAAGTGTAGATAAACTTGATTTGATGACTTAATTAATACTAAAAATATCCTGTAGGAATATATAAGGGAATCTAAGATATTTTGAGTTTATTTGGAAAAATATTCCTAACTACTGAAAAGTGTGTCCAGGGTTTTGTACCCTTCTATTAAAATGTCATTAAGAAACTAATTAGAGAATTATAATTATCATCGATTAAATCTCTCATTGAAAGAACAGAAAAGCATGTCCGATATGATTCTATAGAGAAGATTAATAGAGCCAGATCTGGAGAAGGACAGACTGTACTAAGACATTGATTCTCCCAACGTCCTGTGTCCACCAAGGGCAAGAGCTCAACTATATTCTGGGAGAGTGAAGGCATTACATTTCCTGAATACTTATCTCTGAGAAGCTTGGAGCTTCTCTAGGGTGCTGTCAGTGGCAGATTGTGGGTAGCCATGGCACAGGGCAAGTGAGAGATGCCAGACAGGATTAGTATCTGTTACCTGACAAGCCAGCTAGGAAGGCAGGAACATTCATACAGGAAGCAGTGAGTTTAGTGGGTGAGAGCATAGACGTCAGACTGGAGTTTGAATCCTGACCCCAGCGCTTACTAAGGTGGACTAAGGTGCACTGCTTTATCTTGTTAATCTTCTATTTCCTTAGCTATAAAATGTGGGATAGTCATTCTTACTTCATAGGATAGTTGTTGGGCTGTTGGTAAGATATGTATCAAATACCTAGCACCGTGACTGACATTATAGGTTTACCATAAATGATAGTTGTTATTATTACTCAAAATGAATGAAAGAAACAGGCAGAAAATGGGATCTAGGGTGGAACATGGCATACTGTGAGGTGTATGAAAGTGGGTCACTATTTTCCTGGTATATGTTGATAAATCTTGGTAGGTATACACTTCTTTATGTGAAACGAGTCAAAGAACTACAAGCATTTGGACCTAGTGTACTATAATGAAAAGATGACAAGGCCATTTGGGGAGACCTCAGCATTTTTGCAGTTGGCAAAAAATTTCTGCAATTTTTCTCTGTGTCTATTAAGTGAGCTTTAAGATCGTTTTCTTGGTCATTTTCTAAAGGGTCTCAGAGACCCCTTTGAACCCTCTCTTTCCTTTTCAACATGCATTTAAGGATCATTGGTTTTGCCTGTTCTTCCCCAATCTTTCTAAGAGTCATTTAGATTCTTCAGAATCACAGCTCAAGGGTAAATTTTAAGCATCTCATAAATAGACTCTATTGCAGCTTTCCCTAGATTGGCCTCTCTCTCTCCGTTCTTTTCACTCCACTATAAACTGAAAATATTAGCGCAAAGACTTCCTTCTCTAAATTACAACAATTTCACTCAAATTTCTATACTAATACAATGTTGCTCTCTCAGGTCCAGTTTCTTTCAAAGACTCAAAAATGCCTGAGCTTTCGGCAATATTTCCATTTCAATGAAATTATAGGCAAAATCATTGGCATGTAAATTGTGGACATCATGACAGTTTATCACCCTCCCAAAATAATTAAGCATGCATCACCTAACAACAGTCTTATCCTATGTTACTATAATGCCATTATTACACTCAAGGAATTTAACATTGATAAATCATATTTTCTGTTTTTTTCAGATGTACATTGTAATATATTTCCAGTTCTGTGTAGATTACATCATATTCACAACCCAAAAACTAATTATAGTCCATCACCTCACATGTGAGCCTAATCACCCCTTTTGACTCCCCTCTCCCCGCTTCCCCTATGGTAACCACTAATCCAATCTCCATTGCTATGTGTTTGTCGTTGTTTTTATCTTCCACTTATGAGTGAGATCATATGGTATTTGACTTTCTCCCTCTGACTTATTTCACTCAGCATAATACCCTCAAGTTCCATCCATGTTGTCACAAATGCCTGGATTTCATCATTTCTTATGTCTGAGTGGTATTGCATTGTGTATATATACCACATCTTCTTTATCCATTCGTCCCTTGATGGGCACCTAGGTTGCTTCCAAGTCTCGGTTATTGTGAATAATGCTGCAATGAGCATAAAGGTGCATGCATCTTTATGCACTTCTGTTTTCAAGTTCTTTGGATAAATATCCAGCAGTGGAATAGCTGGATCATATGGTAGCTCTATTCTTATTTTCCTGAGGATACTCCATACTGCTTTCCATAGTGGCTGCACCAGTTTGCACTCCTACCAGCAGTGTACCAGGGTTCCCTTCACTCCACATCCTCTCCAAACACTTGTTGTTTCCTGTCTTCTTAATTATAGCCATTCTGACCAGAGTGAGGTGATACCTCATTGTAGTTTGATTTGCATTTCCCTGATAGCTAATGATGCTGAGCATCTTTTCATGTGCCTGTTGGCCATCCGTATATCTTCTTTGGAGAATTCTCTGTTCAGATCTTTTGCCTATTTTTAAATGGGCTTGTTGGTTTTTTTGTTGTTGAGATGTATGAGTTCTTTGTATATTTTGGATATTAACCCCTTATCTGACATATCGTTTGCAAATATCTTCTCCCAATTGTTAGGTTGTCTTTTCGTTTTGTTGGTGGTTTCCTTTGCTATGCAGAAGCTTTTTAGTTTGATGTAGTCCCATTTGCTCATTTTTCTTTTGTTTCCCTTGCCCGGTCAGACATGGTACTTGAAAATATGCTCCTAAGACCGATGTCAAAGAGAGTACTGCCTATGTTTTCTTCTAGAAGTTTCATGGTTTCGGGTCTTACGTTCAAGTCTTTAATCCATTTTGAGTTGATTTTTATGCATGGTGTAAGATAATGGTCTACTTTCATTCTTTTGCATGTGGCTGTTCAGTTTTCCCAACACCATGTATTGAAGAGACTCTCCTTTCTCCATCGTATGCTCTTAGCTCCTTTGTTGAATACTAGCTGTCCATAAAAATGTGAGTTTATTCTGGGCTATTGATTTTGTTCCATTGATCTGTGTGTCTGTTTTTGTGCAGTACCAGGCTGTTTTGGTTACTATGGCTTGGCTTTATAGTATATTTTGAAATCAGGGAGTGTGATACCTCCAGCTTTGTTCTTTTTTCTCAGGAATCTTTTGGCTATTCGGGGTCTTTTGAATTTGAATAGACCAGTCACCAGTAAGGCAATCAAAACAGGAATCAAAAACCTCACAAAAAGTAAAAGTCCAGGACCAGATGGCTTCCCTGGTGAATTCTCCCAAACATTCAAAGAAGACTTAAATACCTATCCTTCTCAAACCCTTCCATATTTTCTAAAGTACAGTCCATATTCAAATTTTGTTAATTGTTCCTAAAATATTCTTTATAGTTGTTTTTGTGGTTTTACATCCTGATGTGATCACAGATCACTCTTTTCTGTGGTTTTCATTGGATGGGTACTTTTACAAAGTCACGGGGTGATTCTGACCACCCCTTGTCTTCCCTTCCTGTTGAAAGTCAGGGAGGTAGAATCCTACTATTCTCACTCATGAGTGTGGTTCTTAGGATTTTATTTTACAAATTCTACAAATACATAATAAAAAACATCATATGCTAAATTTTCTTAAAATTAGGAATGCTTCCAGAGGCATGGGGTTATTATGGGAACTTCAAGGCTCGAGATTCCTTTGGGGAGAAGATTTCTGAATCAATAGATCCCTAAGATGCATTCCAACTGGGCTGGGTTAGAAAAGGGTGGATAGAGTTCTGACATCAGAGGGACTGATGCTCTGTTGAGAGTTGTTTATTTTCCCAGGAACCAGAATTGTTTAGGATTTAGCACCTGCCAAGGTTATGCAATTGCCAAATAGACCTCTAAGATACACTAGTATTTTCAGTCAAAGATGATGGCCTGACAGATGAAAAGAACCACAACTTTCAAGTCTTGCCTATTGTGAATAATGCTGCAATGAACATAGGGGTGCATGTATTGGTGCCCATCAAGGGATGAGTGGATAAAGAAGATGTGGTATATATACATAATGGAATACTACTCTGCTATAAGACATGATGAAATCCAGCCATTTGTGACAACATAGATGGAACCTGAGGGTATTATGCTGAGTGAAATAAGTCAGAGGGAGAAAGTCAAATACCGTATGATCTCACTCATGCATAGAAGATAAAAACAATGACAAACAAACACATAGCAAGAGAGATTGGATTGGTAACCTTAGGAAAAGGGGAGAGGGGGTAGGGCAAAAGGGGTGATTAGGCGTATATGTGTGGTGATGGACTATAATTAGTTTTTGGGTAGTAAACATGATGTAATCCACACAGAACTTGAAATATATTATGATATACATCAGGAAACTATATAATGATATAATCCAATGCTACTGCAATAAAAAATTAAATTAAATTAAAAAAAGAAAGAACCACAACTCACTGTTATTATTATCAAAGTTGTCATTGTAAAGTGATAAATGTTAATATATAATACGAAAAAATTCATTATTAATAATTGCTTGTAGTGCCACTGTTTCTGTCTACTTTGTAGTATCCTTTTTTTTTTTTTAAAGATTTTATTTT